>NC_142309.1:29810000-30110000 GCF_054855325.1 Carica papaya
ATTGGACCACGCTAAATGACTTATTTCCCAAGACGAAAATCCACCAAAATGGAAGTTCAAGCCATAAACTTCCGTTCCAACACTACACAAATTGCAGATACAAATACGGGACGACAACCCTATAAAATAAAACTCGGTAAGAGTAAAAACTCCATTCCTGATGATGTACACGGAGTAAAATCACACTCAGAAGCCACGCAGCCGCACTCGTCGCCTGCATAACCAGCAACGGGAAGAAACCTCATTTGTTCCTTTCAATAACACGTCTCTAGTAAACAACAACAAAGCAGGACCGATTGCCTCTTTTACTATTTTCCAAGAAAGATAAGTTCCACTATTAAATTAAATAAAGTAGGGTCCAAAAACCTTCAATCTGTAGCTCTACACTTAGGAAGGCTTCACCCTCGCTCCAATTTGCTGCACCAAGGAAAAGGTGGCAAAATTAGCATACCCTGTTATCTGTAGCTTTTTAACCGTCTGGCATGTTCTAAACGTTAATTTTGTATAACTACAAATGTTTCTTAAACAAAGTAGCAGCGAGAGAAATATTTTCAAGACAATCCAGGGTAACATAATACTCACATTCCGCGTAGCACACGTTGTTCGTGTAGATAGCCACTGGAACAAACTCCGTTCTTTCCGCTTAAACAAGTTTCCCGCTACGTACCTACAGCAAAGAAAAGTCAGCAACATAATATTGACGCGGTTACGCCAGGCTCCGTAGTTGCCTTGCATGTTAAACGTACCAATCTCTTTTAACCACAGATATTGCTTTAAAAAAAAAAAAAAAGAAAACAGAGAAAAGATCCCACAAGGTCTGAAGTTTGGTTAGACTACTACACTTTGGGTCCGATAGACTTCGAAGGTTTGGTTCTCTCAAATAGTTTTCTCGGTCAATTTTTTGAAGACCTACATTAGAACAATGATTAGAACCAAGACAAATTCAGCATACATGCATGCTTTTTTTGAGCTCCAACTGGCCGAGCGAGGATGAATTTTACTTTTTCCCGAGAAATTTAAAAAACCGTTGCCTAGGAGTCAAAGTACATTTATTTTGAAACAATAAACCAAAGCACTCTCATTTGCGAGTCAATGAATTCGCCCACTTTTATTGAAGTTCATTAAATTGGCTCCCAAATCAAGAACGAAGGCCTTTCTCAAATAAAATGAATATCTCCTTTAACCGAGCAATCATGTCTTACGCCCGTAGCAATAAAATGATTGAGAAAGCACACTGCCAGTTACGTAGAGAAAGGCTGCCAACTCTCCAAGAGAAAGGGTGTTTGTTATCAGAGTTACTTTTCCTTTAAACCAACGTATTCTCAAAAACACTTACTTTGAATCAAGAGTCCAAACCACAACTTTTAGAGTTCCGAAAACCCAGGGCATCAAAAAAGTTTTGCTTTGCTGCAGCAAATCCAAAGTCATTTTCTTTTGCACCAAGGCACACTTATCTTTCAAAATAATCGATAGAACACGCCTTCAGTTTCTAAAAAAATTACTTGACCTCCACTTACTTTTCCAACTGCTACAATTTCCCTGTGGGGACACCTGCAGATTTATTTCGAAAGCAAAAGATCAAGAGAAACTTTAATTAAACCAACATAGCAAAGAATAGTTACTTCCAACTAAAAGATCAAGGGACATTTTGCTAGAGAAAGAATTATCCAAGGGACATTTTGCAAAATCTCACATTGCCCCAAAAAATTGAGGAACATTTGCTCAGGGGACCAACAAAAAAAATCGTTTTCAAAAAATAAATGGACAGGCTAGCTTTCGAAAAGATTAATCGAGGCCTTTTACTTTCTGAATACGGGACTCCGAATGATATATTTTCGCAGCAACAGACCATGGGTTTCAAAACCTTCAAAACACATCTCGTATGCCTTACGTAAACTAAATATTGAAAGCAAGTTACCGTGTCAGAAGTGGTGCTGTCACAATATCCTCGAATCTTTGTCAATGCAAGTTTTTCTAAAACTTGGAACTGCGAGAGGGACCCAAGCAGATTTACATTGCCCCAAGAAATCAAAATTCATTTTCTTGTGCATCAAGTCACGCATTTATTTATCCATAAATAATGCATAAAAACAGCTTTTAGGTTTTAAAGTATAAATTGAGTCTCATTTACTTCCCAAACCAGGAAACTTCCAAAACAGGAAACTATTCTTTTGTATATATATTTTTTTAAAAAAACTATTCTTTAACAAAAGCCAAAAAGCTTTAAAACCACGTGCCGAAAAAATATTTACTTGCAATCAAAAGATCCAAACATATTGCTTTCTATGTTCCAACCAACCAAGAGAACAGAGCAATTTTACTCTTCCCCAAAAAACAGAGAAACTTCTGCTTGAATACCGAGGGGCACACTTATTTTAAAAGAATCAGTAAATACAGTGTCGGTTTCAAAATATCGAATCGGGGCACCTCTACAGAGGAAAGACGCTGCAACTAGATTATCGATGTGGCTTCAAAATAAAGAACGGCAACCTCTTCCACGTATAATGACGATTCCCATAACCTAGCACGAAACTTTTTCTGTCCGCGCTAAAAATAGATTGGGAGAGCATATTGCCACCACTAAGTGAAACGTCGCCTAACTCTCCAAAAGAAAGTGCGTGATCAAAGAAACTCTCACTTTCAAACCGACGCACCCAAACTTTGGCTTGAGATTTTAAGCCACATCTTTTTGAGGCTGTACATCTTGAGGGTTGCAAGCAGTTTCATTTTGCCACAAAAAATCAAGATTCACGTTCTCATGCACCGAGGCACATAAGTTTGTTTTGAAATATCGACAAAAACTTCCACTTTCAAAATGAAATATTGCCTTTCCTAGGACTAAAGGGTAGTTAATATGGAATTGAACCTCTTACATTTTGGACCCAGAATCTCAAATAAAACATTCATTGTGAATGCAAGGGCTGCACAAATAATGTTTTCTACTCAAAGAGACCCGGCCAATTTTGATCCTTCACCAACTATATTTCATAAATGAAGCTTCAAAACACACAGCAACAACCTTTAACGTTCAAAATGAAATATTGCCTGTCCTAGATTTTTGTGGCCTGAAAGTAAGTTAATATGGAATTGAAGCTCTTACATTTTGGACCGAGAATCTCAAATAGAGCATTCATTTCGAATGCACGGGCTGCAGAAATAATGTTTTCTACTCAAGAGACCCGGCCAATAATGATCCTTCACCAACGATATTTCATAAATGAAGCTTCAAAACACACATCAGCAACCTTTAACTTTCAAAATGAAATATTGGCTTTCCTGGTATTTTGGGACTGAAAAGGTAGTTACTATGGAATTGAAGCTCTTACATTTTGGACCGAGAATCTCAAATAAAACATTCATTGTGAATGCAGGGGCTGCACAAATACTGTTTTCTACTCAAGAGACCCGGCCAACAGTGATCCTTCACCGGCTATATTTCATGTATGAAGCTTCAAAACACATATCAACACCCTTTAACTTTCAAAATGAAATATTGGCTTCCCTAGTATTTTGGGACTGAAAAGTAGTTTAATATGGAATTGAAGCTCTTACATTTTGGACCGAGAATCTCAGATAAAACATTCATTGTGCATGCAAGGGCTGCAGAAATAATGTTTTCTACTCAAGAGACCCGGCCCACAATGATCCTTCACCAACTATATTTCATGAATGAAGCTTCAAAACACATACCAACAACATTTCTCCAATAAACTAAATCTGAAAGTTCCCAAAACCGAGCATACATATCTTTTGTAAAATGGTTATCAAATACTAGAAAATCCAATTGCAACGTCTAAGAGAGAAAGGGTGCCCATCACGATAGCTTTCACTGCCGAAGCGACACACATAAACATATTTACTAGGAATCAAAATGCTCAAGACACATTTTCTCACAGTTGGTGCTACCCGGGGGACCAGGGAACATTTTTTGTTTTCTCAAGAATGGGAAATTTTCTTGTTCATCAGGCGCATTTATTTTTTAAAAGATTTACAAAACATGCTTTCAGTTTCTGAGCAATAATTCAGGACCGGAACACCATAAAAAATTATTTTCTACCAAAGGAAGCAAGAACCTTAAAACAATGCCCAAAAATATTTACTTGCTGTTAGAAGATCCAAGCACATTCTTTTTAAGTTCCAACTACCCGAAGGACATGGGGAATTCTACTTTCTCCGAAGAAATCGTAAAATTTTCCATTAAACACGGACGCAAATTTATTTTGAAACAATAAATCAATTTACTCTCACTTTCAATAAAATAAAGTAGGGCACTTTTACCGGGACACAAAATCAATCTAATGTGGCTTCGAAATAAAGAATGACGACCTTTCTCGCATCAGATAAAAATCCCGAGAACACAGCATCCTCGTTCATATGGGACTACGAACCATAGACAGAACCAAGATTACGGGAACATGGTTCCCACATAAAAGACACCCTAGTACGAGGCAAGCATCTCATGCATCCTAGAAACCTTTCTCTTGACTACAACAAACGTCAAAAAAAATGACCTCCAGCTTTAAGAGCAGACTAAAAGAAGTGGGGCCCGGGGGGCAAGGAAGCTGAGGACTTCCATTCTGAGATATTAAAGATGATTAAAAGGGAGCGGGGCGGAAGAGAATTACCTGAAAACCAACATAAGAACTTGTTGGTAAAGCAAACGCGCAGCATCAATTTCTAAAAAGTTGCCATATTTTCCGATCTGGCTGGCCTGCCGCCTCTGACAAATTATTGCTCAAATACAACCAGAAAGCGTGAGAGAAATATTATTTGAATCTAGCAGACTTGTAGAAATTTTTGTAATGCGCAGCAGTACCCCTTTGGTACCAACATTAAACAAATACGTAACTTTTACTTCCAAAGAGAAATATTTGAATCCAGCACCAAGTGATACGAGTGTAAATAGAGATGTCGCGTACCTCTCGAACCAGCAATCCACACCCTTACCGAGCGAGCGTTATAATATTGTCAGAATATGGTCCCTATAAATCAAAAAACAAGAGAAGGGATCAAGACATACTGATACAACTCCCGCGAACATCAAACAAAAAATAAACTGGTAACAAACGTCGTACGGAACAACATTATTAGTTTCCAACGTGGGAACTATGTTTCTTTATGCACTTTGGATGGAATGACTTTGCAGGGACTATGGACCAGACGGAATCAAGATTTTGGGAACACGGTTCCCACATAATAGACACCCTTGTACGAGGCAAGCATCTCATGCATCCTTTAAACCTTTCTCTCAACCACAACAAAACTGCTGGACAGGCCAAAAATAATGACCTTCAGCTTTAAGATGAGACTCAAAGATGTGGGGGACAAGGAAGCTGAGGACTTCCATTCCGTGATCTTAAAGACGAATAAAAGGGAGTGAAACAAAAGAGAATTACCTGAAAACCAACATAAGAACGTGTTGGCAACTAAAACGCGCAGCATCAATTTCTAAAAACTTGCCATATTTTCAGATCTGGCCTGCTGCTTCTAACAAATGATTGCTCAAATACAAGCAAAGAGCGCCGAGAGGAACAAAGCACGTCACATTATTTTAATCCAGCGGACTTGTAAAAATTTTGTAAGTGCGCAGTGCCCCCTCGGTACCAGTATTAATACACATACGTAACTTTTTATTACAGAAGAAAAACATATGAATCCAGCACCAAGTGATACGAGTGAAAATAGATATTGCAAACCTCTTGAACCAGCAATCCATAACCTTACCGAGCGACGATTACAATATTTTCAGAATATGGTCCAGGTAAATCAAAGAACAAGAAAAGGGATCAAGACATATTTATGCAACTCCCATGAAAGTCACGCAATAAATTAACAATAACTGGTAATAAACATAAAATACCGAGCACTGTTATCAGTTTCCAGCGTGGGAACTAGGTTTCTTTATGCACTTTGGATGGAACCGGACAGAATCAAGATTATGGGAACACGGTTCCCACATGGTACACACCCCCTCCTTGTACGAGGCAAGCATCTCAAGCATATCCTGGAAACCTTTCTCTTGACTGCAACAGAACTGTTGGACGGGCCAAAAATAATGACCTTCAGGTTTAAGAGGAGACTAAGAGATAGGAAGCTGGGGACTTCCATTCTGAGATCTTAAAGAAGATTGAAAGGGAGCGAAACAAAAGAGAATTACCTGAAAACCAGCATAAGGTCTTGTTGGTTAAAGATGATTAAACGCGCAGCACCAATTTCTAAAAACTTGCCATATTTCCAGATCTGGCTTGCTGCCTCTGACAAATTATTGCTCAAATACAACCAAAAAGCGTGAGAGAAACAAGAACGATACATTATTTGAATCCAGCAGACTCGTGAAAATTTTGAAAATGCGCACAGGCACCGATATTAATACACGTACGTAAGTTTCTTTTTTCGAAAGCAAATATTTGAATCCAGCACCAAGATGTATTGAGTGTGATTTTTTATTTTAAATTTTGAATTTAACTATCATCAAAAACATTTTTCTTCTTTGCTCGTCTAACTACATAAATATTTTTCAAATACAATTTTTTTTTTTTATAATGCCGAAACCAAATTAATAATTCGTTTTATTTTTTTTTATCTCAACTAATAAAAGCAAATCACCAAAACCAGTTGGAAATTACTCAACAGCTCGTGCAACATTTGGATCCATTGCTTTGTAAGAGCCCAAAAGAGTAATACTGAGACAATTACACAGCAGGCTGAGGGTAATTTAGCATTTTCGGCCGGATCAGGAGACGGCAGAGGCGGAAGGAGGAAAGAGAGTCTCAGCGCTTTTATAGAGGAGCTGAGCTGCGTCTCCGTGACGCAACCTCTAAATCGCCGCAAGAGAGAAGACTCGGAAGTAGAAGAGCCCTATTTTCTGCACTCTTCCGTTCAGAGAGAATGAAGACCGCCTCCAATCTCTAGAAGATCGGAGCGGGACCAGATCTGATGGGCAATCAAAAAGAAAACCTTACCGGATCAGGATACGGCAGAGGCGGAAGGAGGAAAGAGAGTCTCAGCGCTTTTATAGAGGAGCTGAGCTGCGTCTCCGTGACGCAACCTCTAAATCGCCGCAAGAGAGAAGACTCGGAAGTAGAAGAGCCCCATTTTCTGCACTCTTCCCTTCAGAGAGAACGAAGACCGCCTCCAATCTCTAGAAGATCGGAGCGGGACCAGATCTAATGGGCAATCGAAAGAAAACCTTACCGGATCAGGAGACAGAAGAGGCGGAAGGGGGAAAGAGAGTCTCAGCGCTTTTATAGAGGAGCTGAGCTGCCTCTCCGCGACGCAACCTCTAAATCGCCGCAAAAGAGAAGACTCAGAAGTAGAAGAGCCCTGTTTTCTGCACTCTTCTGTTCAGAGAGAATGAAGACCGCCTCCAATCTCTAGAAGATCGGAGCGGGACCAGATCTAATGGGCAATCAAAAAGAAAACCTTACCGGATCAGGAGACGGCAGAGGCGGAAGGAGGAAAGAGAGTCTCAGCGCTTTTATAGAGGAGCTGAGCTGCGTCTCCGTGACGCAACCTCTAAATCGCCACAAGAGAGAAGACTCGGAAGCAGAAGAGCCCTATTTTCTGCACTCTTCCGTTCAGAGAGAATGAAGACCGCCTCCAATCTCTAGAAGATCGGAGCGGGACCAGATCTAATGGGCAATCAGAAGAAAACCTTACCGGATCAGGAGACAGCAGATGCGTAAGGAGGAAAGAGAGTCTCAGCCCTTTTATAGAGGAGCTGAGGTGCGTCTCCGTGACGCAACCTCTGTGCTTTATAAACACGCGGAACCTCAGGGGCAGAAAAAAGGAAACCCAGAGACCGAAGATGAGGAGCGGCAGAGAGAGAAAATTAAAAAGATAAATATTTTTTTTACTGCCTTACTGAGTTTTCCATTAAAAATAATTTTATAAATAATTGTGAAAATATGTTATTATTTATACAATAATAATAACATTTATGCTTAATAAAAATTCATGTAACTTTTGTAATTTTTTATTTTAAATTTATAAAAAAATAAATTTTCAATTTAACTATTATCAAAAACATTTTATATTTTACTCACCCAACTACAAAAATATTTTTTTTAAATACAAATATTATAATAAAAAACCACAACAAAATAAACACCCTTAATTACAATACAATTTTTAATAATTCTTTTTTCTAAAAAATTTATTAAATAATACGCGTATTATTAAAAAAATTTTATATGTACAAATATATTCTATTAAAATTCTTTAAACAGTTATCTAATTTTAAATTATTTATTCTCTTAATCTTCATAAATAATACTTACAGATTTTTTGCACCACCAAATTTCCTTTCAATTTCTATTCCTTCTCTGGCAAATCCACACAGACGGGTGCGTGACGAGTTGTCTGCTCCACCAAGCACCTGTACAGCTTCACCGGACCTCAGCAAAAGGGACAGTTCCCAGTCTCCACAACTGGCCTTCCCAGTCCTTGACAATTCCCATCTTCCCACGAACCACGAACTCCTCCTCTGCATCATTTTTCAAATCACATCTCCCTGGGGCAGAACCCCCTTTGTCAACCTGGTGCCCAACAATTCTGATCCAATATTCACACCGAGCTTATTTTCGTTGCCAGAAACCACAAAATCACCTGGTTTTGGCTGCTGATAATATATTCCACACCAACCTTCTCAGCTTCCTTCTCTTTACCCTGCGCATCACTTCCCCCACCACAATCTCCACATCACTGCCCAACAATAAGACAAATATGGAATAAAAATAGCTGCACCTCTGAAAATAACATGTAACAAGAAAGAAAACAACAACGAAGAATGGCCAGATATTGGGTACCTCTTCAAATAACAATCACAAACTTCACCTGCACCAAGGATATCCTTTAGCCGCGCCCACAAATCAGAGAGACACGAACAAGGATCAAGCCATGCTTAAAGGACTTCCAAGAGCATCACAAAGTATAAATAATCATTCACTAATATGCAGAATACTGACTCCTCATTTTGCAACAGAAACAGTGCGAATTACCACTACATTGGATCATCATTTGAAGCACGAAAAAAAATTGCAAACTGTAGAGGAGCTTCAGTAAACAAAACGACACGTATAGAAATAAAGACAGCTGCTTCTACCAAGGAAACAAGGGGTTTAATACCGAAGATAAAAAGAACAAGACTACTTGTGGGTAAAATCAAATTAACTACAACCAACACTTAGGAAGATCTATTTATCGACAAAAGATCCCTGGTCAAGCACAAAATTTGCAGGATATTCAATGGATCAGTCCCCTTATTAAGAGCCAACGTGGTTGCCATGAACTCCACTGGAACTGGACCACGCTAAATGAATTATTTCCCAAGACGAAGATCCACCAAAATGGAAGTTCAAGCCACAAACCTCCATTCCAACACTACACAAATTGCAGATACAAATACGGGGACGACAACCCTATAAAATAAAACTCGGTAAGAGTAAAAACTCCATTCCCTGATAATGTACACGGAGTAAAATCACACTCAGAAGCCACGCAGCCGCACTCGTCACCTGCACAACCAGCAACGGGAAGAAACCTCATTTGTTCCTTTCAGTAACACGTCTCTAGTAAACAACAACAAAGCAGGTCCGATTGCCTCTTTTACTATTTTCCAAGAAGGATAAGTTCCACTATTAAATTAAATAAAGTAGGGTCCAAAAACCTTCAATCTGTAGCTCTACACTTAGGAAGGCTTCACCCTCGCTCCAATTTGCTGCACCAAGGAAAGGCTGGCAAAATGAGCATACCCTGTTATCTGTAGCTTTTTAACCGTCTCGCATGTTCTAAACGTTAATTTTGTACAACTACAAATGTTTCTTAAACAAAGTAAAAGCGAGAGAAATATTTTCAAGACAATCCAGGGTAACATAATACTCACATTCCGCGCAGCACACGTTGTTCGTGTAGATAGCCACTGGAACAAACTCCGTTCTTTCCGCTTAAACAAGTTTCCCACTAAGTACCTACAGCAAAGAAAAGTCAGCAACATAATATTGACGCGGTTACGCCAGGCTCCGTAGTTGCCTTGCATGTTAAACGTACCAATCTCTTTTAACCACAGATATTGCTTTAAAAAAAAAACAGAGAAGAGATCCCACAAGATCTGAAGTTTGGTTAGACTACTCAACATTGGGTCCGATAGACTTTGAAGGTTTAGCTCTCTCAAATAGTTTTCTCGGTCAATTTTTTGAAGATCTATATGAGAACAATGATTAGAACCAAGACAAATTCAGCATATAGTTATTCTCCTAGCATTCGAAGTAAAATATTCTACTCTGCATTTTAATCCTTGAATCGCCACTGGATAAAGATTTTAAACGAAAAACTTGAAATAGCAAACGTACAAGTCTAAAAGATCAACTGACCATGTTGAAGTTTGGTGCAAAGTTTTAGGTTCCAAATAGTGGCAACTCAACCGCAGTATTCGTTGTAACCCGGACATGCATGATAGCTCAACCAATTTCAAGAATTAAAATTTTCGGTATAACCTACCAGCAAACCAAGAAAAGAGATAACAGCATACCTAAGTAGAGCTATCATGCATGTCTGGGTTACAACGAATAATGCCGTTGAGTTGCCACTATTCGGAAGAAACTCCAAGCATTCGAACTGTTATTGTCTTTCTGAACTCAGGTAAAGAGGCTTGTTAACATAAAGAATCAATGTGTGAACAACAATAACAATAACACTTCCTGACAGAGAAAAGACAAGTACAGTGATATGTGGCCTTGTCAAACAGAAAGAAAGAAGAGTTTCTACTCTCTAACAGCATGCAAATTACCATGCTTTGTAAATGTAGTCAGCACATTGTAAGTGTAACTCTCAGTTTCTCAACATAAAAGAGATAGTGTTCTTTTGTTAAATAGATTTCTTGGAACTACATGCCAGCAGCATATAAAATTTGTAGCAGCAATACAATCACCACAAAAGCAACACAAAACAGGGAAGTTCAGCTAAGTACCTGAGAATCTAAGCTATCATCTGTCTACCTTTCTTGAAGTGCCTGAATTATAGTCCCAAAGTTTTATATGGAAGCGTTGGATGCATCCAATTGCAAAATGAAATTGTACATGGAAGCTAACCATGTTTGATGCTAGGGACTAGGGCTTCTAACCACATAGAGAGTGAGACTTGATGTATATTTCCCATATTTCACTCACTGATTTTTAGACTTTAAAATGACACTCTCTTCAGAAAATCATAATTGGATATAAGCTAGAGAAGTCCTCAAAAGCAGCATATAGTCAGCAGTATCTTTGGAGAACGGTTCTAGACACTTAGTCAAGAAGCTAGCTGCACTTGATTACAATATGAAGTGGAAATATGATTTTAATTCAGATTTTTGCTGAGTAGAAAAAACATCTTAAATGGTTGGAGGTTAAAAAAGAGACATAAGGTTGGGGGTAGAAGGGAAACAATCTGCAAATCTGGTGCACTGAGTGGCTGGCCATACCATTCTTCATACTCTGCAATATCTCGCAACCGAAAGTCCTGAAAATGACTTGAGATAAGCATCTATCAAAATTTTGAGAGTATTATTGTAAGCATGTAAGAAACATAAAAGAATCTTGAGATATAGCATTCCTCAAAACATACTGCCGAAAGATTTTTTTTGAAATAAAATTCTTTAAAATTTTTTTTTGAAATAACATACTGCCGAAAGATCAACAATCTTTAATTCCTTGGGGAGGCCTTTGATGATGTCCTGCAAAAAATAACCAAGTATAGTTCATTAAGAGACCGAGGAATGCCTTCTCAAGTTTAAAAATGATGTTTTATGTCTTGAAGAACAGATTAAATCAATTAAATACAAATCTGTTAGAACCTGGGTGGTTCCATGAGGCAAACAACAAAATACAGCATCCACACTAGAAAAGTCAGCATCTTTAATATATATCATTTTTGGCAGATCCTGAAAAAACAGTGACAAAAGCATCATCAGTGGTGGAGCAAAATGATTACGGTTCACCATCAGCATATGAATGAAAATCTAGAGTCAACTAACATGACCATCGTTATCATGACGAACCTACAAGTCATACTTGTATTATCAAATGAGGAAACACTGATTCCATTGACTGGCCAGCTTTTCTATCAGCAGTCATCAGAGTAATGCCAAAGTACGGATGGTTTGCAAGGAGTCGAACAATCTGCCAGAACGAGAAAAGATCTGTGGCATCCAATATATAGAAACATCCAGCATATTAAAAAAAAAAAAGAAAAAAAAAAGAAGTTTAATACCCCTAGATGTAGATCTTTACTAACTATTTGGGAAACTCCTTTGAAAAAGAGACATGAATGCCTTCACTAAAATACAGAGTTGTTGCCCAGTTTTGGATTCAATTCCACTGATTCCTAGTACATTCCTATTATCAATTTGCATATTAGTTTTAGTATGAACTCTTAGCAGATAATTGTTTGTATTGATTTATCACCATCTTAACGTCTTTGGTAGTGGAAAACAACTCTTATACTGAAAGTAGAAATTGAAATTCTACAATCAAAGAATTCAAGTTGGAGCTGTGGTATCTTAGGAGCAGTTCATTATGTTCTATTTATGTATATTAAGGCTAATATAGGAATTATGTATATAAAGTGATTGAGTGGGAATTAATCAAAACACAACCTTCAGCTTTTTCAATGAAATTCAACTACTGAATATTGACTTTTCTTTCATTATTTTCTTTCTACCGAGGACATTATGGATCTTTGGTGCACGTATGAGAACATAAAGCTCTTCTCTTCTTCATGTTAACCGGTTCTTAATCAGTTTTAACCCAATGCATATATAAGGAAGCTAAGCACTAAAAGATTGGTGCAGATACATATCTGTGTGTGTGTGTGTATAAATGGATGCAACTTCAAAGAGAAGAATTCATGAAATTTCACAAACCTCCGCACCAGTGTATCCACTGGCGCCAAGAAGACCAATGCGAACATCCTTTTGAGACTCATTGCTACCAGAAACCTTCATGCATCTTGATGAAAGAGCTACATTTCCACCTAAAAATTGCCTCACACTTTGCTGCCTTACATTGAAAACCTCTCCCTGAAATAGAATACGAACTCTCGTAGCCAAAACAAAAAGTAAACATACAAGTTCGAAAATTTAACTTTAATTGTTAAAAAAAATCGAGCAGAATAATCCCAAATTCCAGGTGCCACTGCTGTGAATCAAGAGAAATAGTCTATTTCCTTTTTTTGCCGTTTGTGGAGAGACAAACATAGAATCAAAGAAATACGGAACCTTCCACAAAAACCCTCGGTTAAAAAGAAATCGAACTACAAGTTCCTATGCTCATTTCTGTAATCAAACCCTGCAGATACAAATATTCCAAAGAACAGCAATCAGCCCTGGAAATATAGAAAAGCTGTGGAAGTTCAACGCAGTCGTTTACCTCGAGAATGAGATGCTTCAGGGTGTGGAATTAAGAAGAGTGCATCAATGGCATAAACCACTGTAAACAGGGTTTTGTCCGTAAAGGCGGGTTTGGAAGAGGACTCGGGCTGTAGAACTAGGGTTATTAGTAAATTTGGGGGGGGGGGGGGGGAGAAAAAAAAAATCTCTTTTAATAAAAATTGTTGTGATAATTTAAATTATTTAAGAATATTTATTTTGTTTATTTTATTTTATATAAATATTAATTATCAATCATTATGAATTAAATTTTTAAATAATTTATAATAAATATAAATTTAGCAATAATAAATTAATTATATGTTTATTTTAAAACATTAAGTTAGTAAATTTAAAATATTATTCACATACTAAAACGCAAATTATTTTTAAAAATATATTTTTTTAATTTTTTATTTTATCTTTAACAAAAATTAAAAAAATATTTTTTTTTGTCTATATTTATATTTTTTAATATTTAATTTAATTTTTATCTTTTAACATAAACTTAAACTATCAAGTAGCAATCAAATTAAATATTTTTACATTTTTTTTTATTAACAAGTGAAAATTTAAATCCATCAATATGAAGAAAATTCTCAAACATAGATACAATTCAATGTATATAACCAATAATTGCGCTATATGTACATACAACAACCACACAACAGAAAAAGAATTATTGAATACTGATTGGCATTGAATTGTATGAACACTTGCCTTTGATTAGTCAAAAAAATAAAGATAATTTACACTGGAACTTCAAAATAAAGGGTCTTGAAGAGGATATATATACATACAACTCAAGCTGATATCGGATGGGATGAGCACTAAAATAATCACAAATTCCCAACTGTATTCATGGACTGTAAAGGTGGCTAGCAGAGAAGTGTGTATAACTTATGAAAGTCTGTGAATAAAGTTATCTATCTAAAGCAGAAAAAAATGGAGCTTGAGCTACCCTCCCTCGGAGTTTGACAGCTCTCATCGGTCCTTGAGCTTAATGGCGAGGACTGGGGCATCAGTTCAGATAGCCGGTTTCTTTCGCTATAAACTCTATTCTGTAGAGAATTTTTTTGCAGGTTATGTAAGTTTAGTGAGTCATCACGTACTAGAATGCTGTTTGGAATTCGGTTGGATGGAATATTAGACAAGAACAAGCTGCTTTAAGAGTTGAAGAGATGTAGAACACTTACCTTCAAACGCAGATTTTCCAGTTCTCGTTCCAGTGAAGTCACTTTGTTCTTAAGGCACTCCAATGCCTCCTCAGCAGCATCAGGGTTTATCTCAGGAACAGGTTTTTTTATTCCAGCTACCTGATATTTCAGATTAAGTTGGAGGTGAACTTGAACTGGACATGTCCAAGTGGCTAATCGCCATTCACATACCTTTAAAATACTGGTACAGAGGCCTACGAGCTTTCCGGCAAGTTGGACCTTGTCATCCTCAAACTCCTGTAACAAATCCAGGATGCTGTCACCCCATGTATCAGAGATGTGTATGGAGAAAACAAACTAATCCCATTTGTTTTGCTTATCTTATAATGGTTTTTCTTTAACCACACATATTTGACATAAATTCTTCTTTTAGCCTTAAATTCTTCTCTCTATCTGCATACCAACCTTCAATTTGCTTTTCAGTCGTTGCTCCTCATCAAAATTAATATCTGGAGCTTTTCCAACAGCAGCACGGTAACGAGCAAGCTCATTCTTGACACGTGAAAGAATAAGTTCTGCTCGCCTCAACTTAACACCGAGGCCTTCCTTCTAAATATTTAGATCAATCTAAAAGAAAAATACTGTTGAAATATTTTGTAGATTCTTAATATTTATTTTCTAAATTAGTATCTAATAATATTTCTATAATTAATATGTAATAATTGACTATAAAAATTAGTAATTAAAAAAAAAATTGAGTAGAAAGATTTGTAGGATCTTTGGTGTAGTTAGTTTCATTTTATATAAAATGTCTTTATGCTATAAATAGAAGACCTTATAATGTACGAAAAAAAAATTAAAGAAAATTAAAATTAGAATATTTCTACTCATTTTATTCTCAATCTACATGGTATCATAATAAAATTATTTTTCGTCATTTTTCGCCAAACTCTGAAGAGCTGTTCTTATAGCAATCATAACATCAATATACATCTATCATGTCAGGAATTTTGACCACTCGCTCCTTGCCTCCACCTAATGTTCAATCCTTGAGTTTCCTCTGAACTCACCCGTACAAATTAGCACCATTTATCTAAATGGTGACAATTTTATACGCTGGTCACAGTTAGTCTATATGTACATTAGAAAAAAATGAAAAATTAGTTATTTTATAGGTGTTATTCAAAAGCTAGCCATTACAAATCCATCACGAGCAACCCAGGATGCATAAAATTCTACAATTATGATATAGACTATGAATTCTATGGAAGAAGATATTGCTTCTAATAACATGTGTTACATTAACTGCCAAAGAACTCTGGGATAATGTTACCTAAAATGTACTCTGATTTGGGCAATCAATCCAAAGTGTATGAACCCACTTTGAAGCTTAGTAATAATTGTCAAGGTAATGAATCAGTCACAAACTATTTCAATTCTTTAAAGTGTGTTTGGCAGGATATTGACCTTTTTAATGATCACAAGTGGAAGTGCCTTGATGATGCTATTTGGTACCGAACAATTATCGATACAAATCAAATCTTTAAATTCCTTACAGTTGTTAATGTTAAATACAATGAAGTCTGAAAAAGAATTATAAGGAGGAATCTCATGCCCTCCATTAATGAAATCTTTCCGAAGTTCATTGAGAGGAGAATTGAAGATATGTCATGCTTAAAAAGAAAAATGAATCAAATAGCACAATAAAGAGTTGGCATTTGTTACTAAAAAAGCTCATGCAAGTAGGCAAAATGGTCCAAACCTACAAAGGAAAGAAGAAATATCATGACTGTGGTATGACCATTGCAATAAACAACGCCACACCAGAGGGCTATAGTATGTTCCAGGAGTTCGGCTGTTCGCTCATTAAAGTGGTATGTGAACTGGATTCAGAACATCGTAAGACAATTAAGTCTATATCCGGTGTGGACGTTAAAGCATTGAGAAGATTTTTTCCTAATACGAGAAGACCGGAAAGGACACACCTCTAGTGTCCAAGTTATTGTACCCACGATAAATGGTCACCCCAAGATGAGTGCTCTCCTATTCTAACTTCCTCAGAGCTTCCAGTAGCACAGTCGAGACAGCAACGGGTTCTCTAACCCTGCGAAAATGAGTGACAGAAGTTTTGAGAGGACTTGGTGGTTTATCTATGAAAAATCAGATAATTCAAAACCGAATAAAAAGCAGCAGCACTCTATTAATGTAGTTGTCGAATAGCCTAGTCCATTTATAAATGAGCAAATTGATCAACTTCTAAAGCTTCTGAAGTCTTCTACAGCTCATCCAGGTAAAAATTTCTCTCATTGGATCATTGATTCAAAAGTGTCCGATCATATGACTAGCCTATCTAATCTATTTTACTGTTATACACCTTGTTCTGGCCATGAAAAAGTCTAAATTGCTGATGGAAGTTTCTCTTCCATAGTAAGAAAAGGCATTGTCAAAATTTCCAAGGATATAAATCTTAAATTTGCTCGCCACATTTCAAAACTTGTAACCTCTAGACTGTTAACATATTCTCTAAAAATTTTATCTATTCATGTTATTTTTTATGACCCTTATTGTGTTTTTTCAAGACCGGCACTCAGGGATGATGCCGGTCTGATATCTCCTAAATCACTTCCCTCTTCTTCGTCGTTCTGCGGAACTCCATCTATTTATGTTATTTTTTATGACCCTTATTGTGTTTTTTCAAGAGCGGCACTCGGGGATGATGCCGGTCTGATATCTCCTAAATTACTTCCCTCTTCTTCGTCGTTCTGCGGAACTCCATCACTTTCAGGGAAAGAAGTGTTCGGAAAAACCATCAGCAACATCGTTCTGAGCGCAAAAACCAGTCTGTATACTCCTCCAAGTCGAAGTATTAGTATGAAGAGCAAAGGATTTAAGTGAGATTGACGTGTTGAACGCGGGGGGTTTTGGAAAAAGCCCTTTTGTGGCATTCGCTGCTCTGATTCGGGAAGCGTTGCGTGCAATAGGAAAACCAGAGAGCGTTCCTGAATAGGTGAGGAGAAAGAGAGAGTTACAGTTGCAGCAGGTGTACATCTTTCTTATCCGACGCACTTCATAAGCTGGTTATCTTCTCCTTCCTCGCGACTTTTCTCGATCTTTGTATTATCCGATTCCTCTGTAGATTTTCAGGAGCAGTCTGCTCCTTGGATTTTGGGCCCAGCTTAATGCTTCATGGGAGATTGAAGCTCTGTAGTGTTTCCTGTCTTGAGCTTTCTCTTTGGCTGCGGAGGCCTGGATCAAAAAATATATATAAATAAATAATAATAATAATAAAATAATCTTTATATGTATTTTATAATATATAATTTAATCAACCATGAAGATGATTGAATAATAATAAAAAATAATTAATCTTTATGCATTTTTATTTATTTTAATTTTTTATTAAAACAATTAAAAAATTATTATGTATAATCAATAAAAATAATTGAATAATTGCATGAGTTTGAAACTTAAAAATAAATAAATTATAAATTAAATATATAAATAAAATAATAAAATTTATATTTATATTTTTTTTATAGACCATTTAAATTTCATATAATTCTCTTACGTTATCACCCAATAAAATAATTCTAACATTTCGTTTATTTTTTACAGTTTAAAAGATAGTCAATATAATAATAAATAAATATGTTTTTTCTTATGATTAAATTCACAATTGAAATAGTTGTTGATGTTTAATTTATTTTTAAAATTTATTATTTAATCTTTTAATTATTATAATTAAGTTTTAATTTTTATATTTTTAAAAAATAATTTTTTAATTATCTATTTAAATAAATATATTTTATTTAACTCATCGCATTCTTAATCGCATAACAATTATAGCATTAATTTTTTATAATGTATATATACTTGTAATAACATATATAAATAAATTAACTTTAATTAATTATTTATTCAATTTTTAATCTGGTTTTGCTAACATACTCCATTGAAATTAAATTAATATATTTAATAAATAATATAATAAAATATAAATTAATGCTCTGGAACAGTCTAGATATCGTATATATTATATATATGTTTAAACGTATGTCATTGACATGTACGTGTAAACATTATATATAATACTTAATTATATGTCGTTGACATACGTACATATACATACACATATATATATATATATATTATGGCTAAAATTTTCCAACATTAATTTATATGGTTACGTTAGTTTAAGATTGTATCTCAAAATTAAAAATTACAAAACTCTGCCACCTTAATTTTCCTTCAGCCACGTTTCATCTCAAATGTAATCATGCCACGTGATCATTAATCCTGCTGTAACCCTGCTTGATTAATTAATTACGAAGTATATATATATATATATAATTTGATCATATAATATAAAATTTATCTTTTTACAAAATTTCCGGTTAACTGAATTCATTAAATTAAACTTGTCATTACGTTTACAACAAATTTACTGTATGAGCAATAATATTTTCCATTAATTATTATTTTTGTATAAATTTTATAAAATAAATATTAATATAAATAAATATTCATACTCATTTTAAATCAAATATATTATATTTAAAATATAAACGTACTTAAATTTATAATGAAAAAAAATTTATACATCATGTGATAAATATTTTAAATCAACATATAATTTTTTAAAAATTTCACACATTTTTTTTATAATAATGGGACGACATAATAAACAAAATATATGTGTGATTTGATTACTATAATTGTATATTTATATATTTAAGTTTTCATTATTTAAAATTTAATCTATTATAAAATTATAAATAATATTTTTTATATTTGTACGTAAAAAAATTTAAACTTTATTTAATACACTAAATAATAATAAAACTTAACAAATTTCATAAAATTTAATGAGACACCCACAATTTTCTACAATCTTTTAAGTGTAAAAAATAATTTTCATGGCATGGCCTCACGAGTCATTGACTCCACCCATGCTCACTATTTATAATTTGATTAATCATAAAATTAAAAATAATATTTTTTTGTCTCTGTACATAAATATTAAATCTTAACAAATTATTTTTAAACGAACTTAGTTAAATTAATAATTTTTTATAGATAATAAAATTTACACCGTTGATTAAAATTTAACAATTTTTATAATTTGGTAGGACACCCACAATTTTCTAAATCTTTGAAGTGTAAAAAATAAATTACTTTAATTTTTGTAAAGTTTCCATAGCATGGGCTCATGAGTCAATGACTCCATCCATGCTCGTAAGACTAATATATATGTATGTATATATATATATATATGTGTGTGTGTTTCTTAATTAAATTCTAAAAGTGGTGCACATAAAATAATAAAGAGGGTGGACAAAATAATTATTTCAACATAACTTATGATCGTGCCCACATTCATGCACCAACACACACCATAACTTTATTCCAATTCTTTTTTTTATTTTAGCAATTTCATAAATTATAATTAGTAATTTTTTTAATGGGTTTGTAATTTATATTATATATATATTTTTTAAAAAGTAAATTAACTTAATACTAAAAATATGTCTACCTATTATTTAAAGTATCAAATGGGAAAATTTTTAGAAGAAAATTGCAATTTGGTGTGTGTGTGTGAATATTATAATAATATATAAAATGTGTGTGCGTACACATTTATATATGTACATAACCTATAGTTTTTTGTATGTTATAATAATATATATATTTATGAATGTATTTATAATTTTCTAAAAGTTATTATATTTAAAAAATCATTTTGATATTTTTAGTATAGACCAAAATCAAACAAAAAAATTTACAGTCCATACCATATGCACTAAGAAAGGATCATGTATTGGGTATAAATATTTTTTCAATTTGATTTTTTGTTCGATCTGGTTTTGTTCATACATATTGCTAGAAAATATAATTCATGATATAAATACATATTTGATGGGTGAAATAGTATGAAACTTTTTATTACCTTTACTCTAAATGAATTTTTATTATTTGTCAATTATATCGTATGAATTAAAGTGAGAAACACGTTTAATATATATTTTTTTGTTTGCTTTTTCTTGTAAGAAGTATTAACGAAATTTCACAACTTAAAATAATTTTATAATCATAAAAAAAATAAATTAATAATATATATATATTTAGAAGAAGTTAGTGAAAAAAATAATTTCCTCCTGGTTAATTCATTGTGACTTTCCCTCATTAATTCAAAGCTTTCAAATCAAAATCGTGTAAAATGTTTTTGGCGATTTTTATAAGTATTCAAGAAAATAAGAATTAATATAAGAGAGAAAATTAAATTAAATAATATTTTATAAATTATTGAATTTAGCCCAAGTTTTTTTTTTCTTTTATTTTAAGTAGATATCAACTTTTTTTATTACTAGTAATATTGTTATAATTTATTTTAAAATATAATAGTAATTAATTTATAATAATTAATTTAGATATTAATTTATTAGTGTAACAGTGATATTATGGTAATTAAATTGTGTAACATTATTACGAATATGATAAAAGAAACATTATGTAACGGCTAAATTCTTTAAATTAAAGTAACTACAATAGATTAATATTGTATATATTGTTGTGTTTTAATCAACCGTGTAAACTTAATGTGAGTGTATAAAACGTTATCAATTTGATTGAACATGTTTAAAAGTAATATAAAAAATTAAACGGATATTAAATTTTAATACATTAAATAAAGTACGAATTTTTTTATGTGTATATATCAAAAATATTATTTATGATTTTATGATAAGTTAAGTTAAAAATAATAAAAAATTAATAATGTAAACAGACGGTTATGATCTATAAATTATATATATAATTTTTTCTTATTATGTCATTCCATAATTAAAATAGAAAAGGTAAAAATTCTAAAAAATTATTTGTTGATTTAAAAGATTTATCGTATGATATACACATTTTTTCTACTATGAATTCATGTACGATTTTATTTCAGATATAATTTTATTTGTGTTTCACGTTGCATGCGGTAACTATAATTATGGATACCTAAATAATTAATTAGACAAAAGAAATTACTGGGAGTAAAAAATTATGGCTACAGAAGAAGAATTCAACTGGTAAATAATAATAATAATAATTTTTAATTTTATAATTAAGAAATAGCAAAATTAGAAAAAAAAAATAAAAAAGAGAGAGAAAGATGGGGAAGGCCGCGTGTACAGTGGCAGTCGCTTGTCAAGAGTGAAGACAAGACGTGACCTCCGAATTTCAGCACTTGACAAATCTATAAAATGCACCAACCAAACAAGCCCTGGAATCCATTATTCTCTTCTTCACTCAGCTCTCAAATCACCCAGCTACAACAACCACTTCAAAGAGACGAAGACCCTTTTTAGATTCCACTAAAATAAAGCAAACCCAGATTTGTTTTCGTGCTGGGAATCAATCTATACGTGTGCGGTTTTGGTTGTAAGATCTGAGCAGGAAGAAAAAGACTTCCCGAAGCAAAACAAGAAGAGAAAAACAGGTATGATCTTGTGTTTTTGCTCACTTTAAGATCTGGGTGTTTCTATTCGAGATTCATATAATATATATATATAGAGAGAGAGAGAGAGAGAGAGAGAGAACTAGAAAGGACTTTGTTTAACTTGGCCTTTTAGACTACTTGATCAAGTTATCAATATCTTATGATCTATCAAGTTCTTTTCCTTCCCTCACCTGTTCTTTCCTCTTCAAAACACATATAGATATTTAGTTATATATACATGCATGTATATACATAACAAGTCATTTTTTGAACTACCCATTTCTTCATTTCCTTTGGAAATGCCCACTTCTTCATTTCTATCCATACAAGAAAAAATGGGACACACACACACACACATATATATGTATTTCAAAATTGCAGGATGGCAAAAAGATTTGGTCACAACAATGAATTAATTGGCCAAATGAACAAAAACTAAAGTTAATTAAACTTAATTTGTTTGTTATAATCATAGTGAGAGAATCTTTACACAGGAGAAAATATAAATTAGTCACAAGTTTAATAGTTACTAGTAACTCTTCATGGTAGTTTGGTAAGATGTAATAGTCAGAAAAACAAGTACTTTGAAATTTTGTTTATAGATCCTATAAACATATATATATATATATAAATATATTATCACTGCTACATATCAACACTACTGATGATATAAAAAAAGGTTAATGTAAAATATAATAAAATAACTTGTGTCCAAAGGCCCATAATTAAAGTTATTTTTAGATCAAGGCCCATAATTGAAGTTTACTTCAACAAGAATATGCTTCTATTAATTAATTAAAATTAATTATTTTTATATTCCTTTACATCATCCCACTATTTCTTAATTAATTATTTAACTGATAATTAATTATATTAAATGCGAATTTAATTAAATAACAAAATGAGCACAACTAAGCAAATTATTCTGAGTCACGAGTTTCCCGAAATTCCTGACGTGATTTTTCGCGTCATTATTATTATTAAATTCATCAACGTCCACGTGGCTTCCTTATCACAATGGGACCACATTATGTGGGTCCCATTCAGTCTAAAACCTCCAATCAAACTTGGCCTGGCCCACCCAGCCGGCCGTCTAACTCTTAACCATCAACCCAAATCCGCGTGGACCGGGTTCCTCATTTCTCACCGTCACCGTTCACGTCAAAATAAACGGCAATCAATTTTTAATTTTTAAATTTAGTCATAAAAAATCGCGTTTAATGTATTCACTCATCTGATTTCCAAAATAGAGTTTACAAAATTTAAAATAATTAACTATTTAATTAACCATTTATAATTAAACCTCATTTGTCTTTAATTATCAAGATTTAGTCCATATCTCTTAGAGATAACGTACGGAAAAAGTTATTTGTCTTTTATTTTATAACTTTAATAAAAGTATATTTAGGTAATTTACCGACGATTAATTATAATATTAAATTAATCAGATTTTAATACAATGCTAATCTCTGTACTTTTATATACTCAAATTATTTTTTTTTTGGACTCTTACGTAATAATATCACAATTTTGAAATTAAAATGGTAATTACCCAGAACATAATAAATAGAAAATTACAGTAATGGAGTTTTATGGTAATCATAATTTAGTGATTAGTTTTTGTTCTTGGTCAAATTCTTTAATTATTAGTTTGATTAGATTTGATTAATTTAATCCTGTTAAATACTCTGTTTAATTAATAAGTACGCCGCCCACTACCGTTAGTTTCCGAGTAAAGTTGGTTAATGCTCAACCCTCTTAACTCCCAGCTATCATCATCCATTTTCAATCTGTCTTTCTGCTTCCCTTTCTCTCTCTCTCTGCAAATTTCACTTCATTGTTGTCTTTTCTTCTTCCTACTTGTTTCTCTCTGTTTTTTCTAGCTGTATATACATACATACATATATATATATATATACACACAGAGGCACAGATATGAAGCAGCAACGCTCGAAACACCAACCGGAGGTACTTTTTTTTTCCCTTGCTTGCTTTATTCCCATATCTTCTCCTTTGTGGTTTTTATTTTCCAAAACTAAGAGGTGATTTGCAGAGAACATGGGCTGAAATGTGTTGTTTGGCTTGCTCCTGCCTACAGTTGTTCTGGCCCCGAGTTGTAATGCGCAAATGGCTCAACATCAACGCCAAAGATTCCGATTACAGCGCCGATACCGAAGATGAGGATACCGATTACGATTCAGAAGTTGAAGGTGAACACTGGTGCCTTGAATTCAGCCTCCAAGATCAAGTTTTTTTTTTAATTTTTTTTTTCTGATGTTTTCTTTGTTTATCGGGGTTTTGCCTGCGTGGGTTTTGCTCTTACTGGGGTTAGGGGTTTTGTTTTGATGTTGTGAAGAAGAATCTTGAAGGTTTTGATCTAAATGTGAAGTGGTTTTTGCAGAAAACTGTCAATGGAGGAGAGAATCTCGGTTTGCAAGAGACAAACCGGAGGGTGTTCAGGTTGATCTTAGTGGTAATGCTTCAATTTTTTACACTTGATTACTGAAGTATGAGCGTATTCCTATCCGCAGCAATTATTGCTCTATGATCTCTGAGACTAAACTGGGTTGTATGGAGTTAATTTGGTCTGATTTAGAAGCCTATAGTATATTAGGAATGTGATATTCATCCTTGCTGAAAGAAGCGGCTTTGATATCTTTTTATATTGGCTCAAGTCCTTTGAAAAAGTCTAGTCAGGACAAGTAATGAGTTGCACTTAATGAAGTTGATACAATATTATCTTATAATACCTTGCAATAGCCATTGGAAGATAGGTTTAGCATCTCTTCATGGATTGTTTATTGTGTATTGCTTTTCTGTCTTCTCGGATTGGTAATTTGCAACTAAATTAGTAGATGCTTGATCACTTGACATTTTTAAGGACATTTTTGGTCTTGCAGGAGAGAAAGATGGAAACTTCTTATTTGATCTCATATCCAAGTTAACATGAAATATATTTTGCTTTTCTTGGTGCTAGTTTGTTACATAATCTATTGGTTTATGGAAAGTCATGCATGCATTCCTTTGTCAGGCCTTAGCAAATCGCTTAACCTCATGTATTGAATTTTTTTTTCCAGTTTTGATTTTGACTAAAGGAGCTTGATATATTGTTTCTATAATCTCTAATATAGAGTTTGATTTTCTTTTTGGATTTAACGTTTTATTTTTCCTTGGGACTTCAGATGCTCTTCCAAGGCTAAGACGACGAAATTCAGAAACCTTTAGGGCACAATATATAAATACAAAGGAACTCAGGTATAACACTTCTCCCACTTGTCTAGATAACATGAAATTGGAAATTAATTTCAGTTTTTTGGCCAGCTGCAGTAAGTCTAAATTGTGTAAATTATGTTGATTAAATCAATGAGTGTACCTCCTATGTTCCTAGGATACGCGTCGGTACATGGAATGTTGGAGGAAGGGCTCCTCCTGATGACCTAGATATTGATGATTGGATAGATGTCAATGAACCTGCTGACATCTATGTACTTGGGTATGTCTTTTGCTTCCTTATATTCTGAACTTCATCAGTCACTAAGTCTGTATTCTCATACAATGTTTGCCTCTCACCTAGCACATAGGTTTCAGGCGCTCTTTGTATAGTTCATTTCTTCAGATTTTCTGATGAATCCAGTTCTATGTTTTATGTTTTCAACTGTTTCCATAGTCAATCTAGGTTTTTTTCTTCATTTTGATGCTAGTCTAAGAGCATTTATTGTGATTAATGTTTTGTACTTCCAGTCTTCAGGAGATTGTACCATTAAATGCTGGGAATATTTTTGGTGCTGAAGATAACCGCCCAGTTTCAAAGTGGGAAGATATAATTCGTGAAACACTTGATAGGATTAGATGTTCGATGAAAAAGATCAAATGCTATAGTGATCCCCCATCTCCATCAAAGTTTAAGCCATTTGTTGATGTTCCTGATATAGAAGAGGAAATAATGCTTGAAACTGATAGTGATATTGGCGAAGAAGTCCATCCATTGGATGAAGAATACAATGATTTTGGTGAACTGAAGGATGGACCAATCACTGGTGAAAACATGCTTGCATGTTCTGGAGGCGATTTCACTGATAATTCTAAATCTGACATGTCAATACAGAACGATTTACAAAGGCAAGTTTCTTCTCCAAAGAGGTTAGATAGGCTATACTGCTTACGAACAGAAAGTTTTGCTGAAAAGGTAGAAGCACCAGTTGCTCAAAATAATGGCAAATTAAACAGATTGCTTAGTGGATCTGAGAGGATTGGTTTAACCTGGCCCGAATGCCCATTGAATTTGCTATCTCAGCATGTTTTGGAGAGACCAAATTCCTTCAAAATAATGAAGTCTTTTAAAACCTCCAAGTCATTCGGAACTTATAGCTCTTTCAAGTTGAAAGGGAGTCAAGGGCCTTCAGAAATAGCTTTACTTGCAGATATTGACTTTAAATCCCTGATGAAGCAAAAAAGAAAATCATCATATGTGAGAATAGTAAGTAAGCAGATGGTTGGGATTTTCCTAACCATATGGGTTCGAAGGGGCTTGCGCAAGCATATACACAACTTAAAGGTGTCTACTGTAGGCGTTGGTGTTATGGGCTACATAGGTAACAAGGTATGTTCTTTTCCAGGATTTTTTGGTATTTATTTGAAGTTATAATGACTTTATCTCAGATACATTATTGTGCATAGAACCGTACGCTAGTTGTTTTCTTTGTTCTTTTTTCTCCTTCTGTTTGCATTTTTTTATCTTTTCTTTCATGTTTCTGAATCGTAAAAAAAATGTCAAAATGCAGTAGCTTGACGTGGTCAAATTGGGAAAAGATTGGATTTTTCTGATGGCTTCCAAGTTATCTGCATCTTTGACTTGGTCATCATGTATATCCTATTGCATATGGTTCCTTATGATGAACACCTGACTGGATGTATTGATGTGCGAGAGTATGGTGCATTGGTCATCAAATATCCTAACTTATATTGTTTCTTACCTTGAAAACGTTACCGAATATATTGGTGATAAATGTAGGACAAGCAGAGAGTGGAGAGAAATAAACAAGAAACCAGAAACTAAGATCTTGGATCTTAAAAATCAAAGTAACATTCTCGGTTTATTGAAAAATAATCATAATAAGCATGCTTGGAGAAGATGGAGATATTATTAATGGATAGCATGCTAGGCTTTGGTAACTATGGTTCCTCGAAAAAAAAATGGCTTTAGTAACATGTCTTATGATCTGGTATTTCTAGTTAGATGGTAACTACTTATTAAATTTTTGGACCAATAAATGTTTTGTTCTTATTTCTCTGTTCCAACCTCGTTGAGCACTTAATTTAATTAATACTGTTTCGTTTGAGATTATGACAGTTCTTCAATCTTCCAGGGATCTATATCTGTCAGCATGTCCATCTATCAAACATTTTTTTGCTTTGTATGCACTCATCTAACATCAGGTGAAAAAGATGGAGATGAACTCAAGAGAAATGCTGATGTCAATGAAATACATCGAAGAACTCACTTTCATTCACTTCCAGCAATTGGCATCCCCAAAAGCATCCGGGACCATGAGTAAGTGCATGGCAACTCATTATCTTAATGTTCTATGTTCAACTGAATTACTTTGTGATAGACACATCAAAAAATGTAGCTTTCTTATTCTGTTTCATCAATTTCCACTTTATTGTGAGGTTAAGTCTAAGATTTATTGTCCTCAAGAAACTTAGAAATGAAAATAAGTAAGTCAGTAAATTCTTTTTAGATGGTTATCTGTATCTAAGCAGGTTGAGATTAGACTTCTCTATCTACCAACATGAATGTGGGGTTAGGCTGTGTTTGGAATAGTTCTAGAAAGGTTGTGGAATTTCATTTGTAAACTAAACTAAGTTTAAGTAGAAGATGGTGTAAATTTTACTAGGAAGATAGAAAATTTACATTCATATAGAATTCAGTGTGGAATTTTAAACAATGCATTCCAAATTCCTTGAAAATTGATATAGTCTGGAATTACCATAGAATTTCATATGAACTCAATTGTTATCCTTTTATGCAGGACTTCCATAATTTTCTAATAAAATAAGAGTTAAATTCAAATGAATTCCATACAAATTTGAATCAGTTACAAACCTAAACCTTGATTTGCAGGAAATGAAACTTTTCAAAGGGCGTGAGTATAGTGGAAGAGTAAAGAGAGAGAGAATTACATTTTCCAGATTGATAATATAGTTTATTTGCTTTTATTTATCTTCCTGGTTGCTGTATTGTCATTATGACATCTATACTCTTGAAAAACAGATGGTCTCTAAGATTGTAAGTTTTTATTTCCTTGCAGAAGAATAATTTGGTTCGGTGATCTAAACTATCGTATTAACTTATCGTATGAGAAAACACATGACTTGATATCCAAAAAGGAGTGGTCCAAATTACTTGAAAAGGATCAGGTGAGAAAAGAATTTTCATGAGGTAGTCCAAATCATTGAAGAATGTGCTTCTACGAGTGTGTTGGATTTGAACTGTCGAACTAATTATATTTCTTGCTCATCATGTTATGAGAAAAAGAATGAAACAGGAAATTGTGCAATGCTTTAGCTATTTCTTGATTCTTTCTCACCAATCACAGTTCCACGATTACAGCTGAGGTGCATATTTGACAACTTATGACAAACATTGGCCCATTAATCATTATATGATACATTTTACATATGCAAAGCCCTAATATTACATCCAGACTTATGACAAACATTGGCCCATAAATCATTATATGATACATTTTACATATGCAAAGCCCTAATATTACATCCAGACTATCCATTCCAAAAAAATTATCTCTTTGATCACTGTTAAAACACAGTGAGTACTTTTTTTCCTGGTTGTAAATCAAACTTTTATATAACTAAACACTAATGTTTGGATATCTTCTAATGGTAGCTTACACGAGAACTTAGAAAAGGTCGGGCATTTGATGGATGGTCAGAGGGAACTTTAAATTTTCCACCAACATATAAATATGAGATATACTCAGAGAAGTACTCTGGAGGGGAACCGAAGGCTGGCAGGCGTACTCCAGCATGGTATGCATAGCAAGATTTTGTATTTTATGTGCATCTTTACCCTGGATCTGCTTTTATGCCTAAAAGATTATCAACTTAATTGGCAATGCATTTGTCTTCATGCTTCAACCTGGTTGTCTTTCTTTCCTTATGTTAATATGAGACCCTTTACATGGTCAAGCCAGTGTTGATTCTTGGTCATAATAAAAATTTTCAGAATTTTGTGCTTGATAGTCACTACATTTCGTTGGCTACTTGTTGCTGCTTGCACATGCCAAGGTTGGATTGCCGTCTAGTTGTGGGATTTCTTTTGCATAAAGTAATTTGATAATTGGTTAATTTGGTTAACCAACTAACATTTTAACAAGTTTTTCTTTCATGAACTTGGGACTTTCTCATTTATTAATCATCAACACATTTTACATATTCTTTTTTTAACATTTTCTCCTTTTATTGGATCAGCCTTGATGATAACGGAAAATGTTCATGATAATGGAGATTCGGGTCCTCTCATTGCACCTTTTGTTCTGTTGTTGAGAATTTTAGTATATACATCTTTGGTAGGCTTGTTGTGGACATTTCTTGTAATGATGTGAAGTATACAATTCTTGAGGGGCATATCACGGGCAACTTCTTAAATTTTCCTAGACAAGCTAAAACATTCTAAATAAAAGCTGACACCAGTTGCAAAAAGTAAAGCAGAACTTGTTGCGAATCAATGCTGTGTAACGCAGCTAGACATTTTCTTGCTAACTTTCACTTCTTTTCTCATGAGGACTACATAATGTTTTCTTCATCATCATCTCAAATTTTCGAATTTTAATGATGTTTTTGAGGATATTTATGTGAACTCACTTTTCAGGTGTGACCGCATCCTTTCATTTGGTAAGGGGATGAGGCTACTGAGTTATAGGAGGATTGAGCTTAATAATTCCGATCATCGACCAGTGACTGCCACATTTATGGCTGAAGTTGAGGTGTTTTGTCCAAGGAAGCTACAGCGGGCATTGACTTTTACAGATGCAGAAATTGAAAATGAGGATGTTATAGCGGACATGGGAATCGATGTTGGCGTGATCTAGTTTAAGTATGATCAGGTTAGTACTTTTATATGCAGCTAACCTTTGAAGACAATATCCTGTTTGAATTCATAGGTATCTTGGGGAAATTTATAAGGAAACAGATCCACAGTTTTTAACTTATCTTCAGATTTATCAAAAAAGAAGAAAATAAACTTTTAGAAGGATCATATTTTGGTTTTGCTATCATCTCCACAGTACCAAATCCACTTCAGAGCAAGGGTTTATTCACAAGTTATCTGGATACTTGCTGACCATGTGTAACCCCTTATGAACATTTCTGATAGATAACTTAAAAATAGTTATGCTTCCAGCTATCTGAATATGTGAATCCTGAGTTGATTACTGATGCAGGACAAGGGAGGCTGACCGGTGACAAAACCTAGGAGTGTGAGCTCCTAAGCTCTGGGTAGTAGCACACCTTAAATTGATTTACATGATTTATTTATTCAGTTATCATACTGTACATTGCGGTCATCATGTAAATGTGCTAGTTCTAGGGGGTTTGCTGGCAGGTTTTAGAGAAAAGTTACATGATTTGTTGGGTCAATATACGTGTATTAATGTATATTAGAAATTATACCCTTCTGCCCCGCCACTCTTCTGATTATATAGGTGTAAATAAAAACTGAACTAAAGTTTGTGCAATCTAGCAAAGGAGGAATTAAAAAAGGAGAGAGGGTGATTTCGTCATATAGTTGCTTCAAGTCCTTTTTGAGCTTGCGAGACGGGACATTCGTGTTTCCTGTAGAATGTTATCTTGTGCTACATGTTATACACATCTTTATATTAACATCCCTTTTATTTTCTCTCATCTGCCCATTCATGGTCTAATTGTATTTTGCATCCAAACATTCTTTTTTCTGCATGTTTGCTTGTATCATCTGCTCCTATCCCTTCCAAGGGGACATTGTCCGGCAGAGAGGGCTTCTTTTCCTCCAAGCTGAAGTACACTTCTTCAAACTCCAAATAATAAGTGCAGCCAACACAGAATTATTATAGCCATGGTTGTTGTCTAAATAATGTATGTTGATGGATTTTGTTGCCATTAGATTTGTGGATATAGTAATCTCTCTCTTTTTTTTTTTTTTTTTTTTTTTAAGATTATGGTCGAAAATAATTGTGATAGCTTGCAATCTTCGGTCTTATAGTAGAAAGATCGAGAACATACGAAGAATCTTCTGAATTTTCATCAGTTTGGCCAGATTATATCTGGGGATTATGGAATGATAATCTGAACAAATCAGCTAAGTATTAATGCTAAGGAAAAGTGAATTTATGATTCTTATTTTGTTAAGCAGGGATAGAAATTTATCAACAAGAAATGTATATATAAGTTAATTGGATTATGAATTAAATATGAAAATTATGAAATATTTCTAAGTTTTAAACTTTTCTAACCTTCTTACCCTCGCATGCCTTGATGGTATGGACTCGAACCCGAGTGATCTACGCATGATTTGGGTGAAATTAAGTGGAGGTTCAAACCAATTGATGATGAAGATGATGAGTTGTAGTTGGTAGTGAAATGTCATTCGAACTCGGAGCTAGTTAATATACATATTTGTATTTAAAAAATATATTTTTTAATATATTTTTCATAATTTTTTCCTATCCGTCAAAGAAACTTCTTTGTGTTCATACAAAGTTTTATTCTATAATAATGAAATTTAATTGTGAAAAATAAAATTCAAATTAATATTTTCAATTATAAATATTTTTATAACAAAGTTTTTTTCAATTAATCAACAATATATTGGTGGAAAGATTAATTAATAATGGGTAAATTACATATACATAATTATTAATTATTATAATAATAGCTATTACTTCGATTAATAGCTATTATGATATTTGAATCGACAACGTGGCACAATCAGGACCATGAATGTATCATAATCTGGTGCACACAGAATCATTACTTCTCCTTACAGGGAAAAGCTGGGCGAAGTTCCTAGCCAAGATGCAGAGGCTTGAACTTGAAATTAAAATCAACATCTCAATTATATCACTCGCCATGTTCCTCCTAAAGGTTCCAATCTCCTCTAAGTTACATAAATTTTTCATTTTTTTTGAGAAATTTCTTTTAAAAATGATATATTCATCATGAATTTTATTTTTTTTCTGATTTAGTTGCTTCTTTTTCTTTACTGTTTTTGGTTTTTGTGTTTTCACAGACATGGAGAACAACAGCTTTTGGCGTTTATGGCTACCTTAATTTCACCAAAAACGGTTTCCTGTAAGCCCAAATCACATGTGTTTACTGCTTAATTTTGGGCTGTAATGTTTGCTAGTGGTGGCACTTTGTTCCTCTGCTTTCTCTTACAATATGCTGCAAGATCAATAGCCTATAGAAATCTCTGGGTCACTTGATGGTTGCTCTTCCTTCTGCTATGGGGAGTAAGGGTGACTTTCTTTTTCTTGTCTAAAATTAGAGGGCAGGTTTTGGGAGAGGGGGAGGGAATGTAATGAAATGGAAAATTTAGGGAATGAAATTAATTTTGTTTGGGAGACTATCTATTAATGAAACGGAATGAAAATGGGGTTAAGGTGTAAACTGTTTTTTCTCTAAATTGAGGAAGAATGGACGGAATGCAAATGGAGATGCAACCCAAGGGGGTAGAATCCAAAACAAAAGATTTACCAAAAGTTAGAAGTCAGAATGTTAATAACATTTAACAAATCCCTATTGTATAGAACAGGATTTGCTGTCAACAAAATATTTAGGGCATGGAACCAAAGATCTTTAATCTTCTATCAAAGGAGAGCAAATGCCCTTGAAAATTCTTTTGTTTCTTCTTTCCAAATGATACAATCACAATGAGCTTTGATAAATTTCTCCAATCTTTACATTCCTCAACAGTAATCAAGTCACGTAACTCTTGCTCAACCGACCAGGATGGTACCCAGCTCAAGTTTGTAAGGCAAAGAGCTGAATCCCACAACTGTCTAATCTCTGGACAATATAGGAGATTGAGGGATTCTTGCTCTTGCAAACACACATATTATCTTATCCAAAAAACTAAAAATTCTATGTTTCATTCTATTAAATTTCATTCCATTCATTACTTTAATTCTCTACTCTCTCTCCAAATAAAGCCTTAAGGAGAAGATTTTAGGTTTTCTCTCTCTTAATGGAGCTTGTATTTGGGGATTTTGCACTGAAGCATGACAATTATGAATGAATGCTTGTTTTTTGTTTTGTGCTTCAATGTATTGAGAACACTATAGTTTCTGGACATGGTTGAATTTGAGTGGACATGGTTCAAAGCATAACACCATAGAAGTAGTCCTGTAGCATTACAAAAATTTTGATTGTTTTGTAGGGAACACTCCAAAAATTTCAAAGAAAAAGAAATGCAGGTGAAAATTGATCGAAAGAATTGCATTGTTACTGGAGCTAATTCTGGCATTGGTTATGCTGCTGCCGAGGGCCTTGCTTCATGGTGTTGGTTTTTATAATTTTGTTTAATCATAAAAGAACAATGTTGAATATGCTCAATATAGAATTGAGTTTTTTTGTTCAATATTTTGTCATCTTTTTTCAGTGGGGCAACTGTCTATTTGATATGCCGGAACAAAGAGAGGGGAGAAGCCGCTCTATCTAAAATTCAGTCTGCAACGGGAAATACAAATGTGCATTTGGAGGTGAACTGTTTCAGTATCCTAACCATTTTTGTCCTTTGGTGGTCACAGAAGACGTTATTTCATTATTTTAGGATGATCACAAGCCAGAACTCAATTTTTTTCTTTTTTTGGGTTTTGTGAATTTATGGCTTGATGTTTGGTGAATTTGGCTTTCAACCACTGTCTGTTTGCGATTTGAATTTCAATTTCTTATTTAGATATCTTTCAGGTATTAGATCTCTCATCCCAAAGCGAGATAAAGTCTTTTGTATCCAGATTTGCTTCTAAGGATATCCCAGTTCATGTTCTGGTGAGCTAAGCCTTTCTCCCCTTGATGGTACAATATCTCCTGCCTCACATGAGTGTATTTAATACTAAAACTTAGCTTGTGCTTTTCTTCCTCAGTCTTCTATGAATTTGTAAGCAAATGCTTGCCCATGCATGTTAGGATAGTATTTCTTTTTCTGTGAATTATACAGAAAAAACCATTTAAGGTTTTTTTAATCGGTTGTGAGAAATCTAGAAATCTGATCTGAGTGTACTTTCTTCTCTTTAGGTTAATAATGCTGGCCTCCTTGAAACTAAACGGGTCACCACGTCCGAGGGGTGCATTCTTGCATTATAATCTGTGTTGAGAAAACTTCATTTTTTTCCTTCAGAAAGACTGATGATGGACTGATACTCATTTCTATTTGTGCCAACAGATTTGAGATGAATTTTGCTGTAAATGTTTTAGGAACTTATACTATGACAGAGTTAATGTTGCCCTTGCTGGAAAAAGCGGCACCTGATGCTAAAGTCATCACTGTTTCTTCAGGTGGAATGTACACAGTTCCTTTAACCACAGATCTGCAGGTAACTATTTTCTACTTTAGACAAAGTCTCTGAGGATGATCGTCATTTCCACCTCTTAATACTTGTACTAATGACGTTGTCTTTGCAGTATAGTGATGAAAAATTTGATGGGGTAGTGCAATATGCTCGAAACAAGCGAGTTCAGGTTGGTTTAATTGCTAACTTGGTTGTTCCGTTGTCACTGAAGAATTTATGTTCTTTTTATTGAATGCTGTCTTTGGAGGTTGAACTATAAATTGCAGTTTCAAGTATGCTTACAGCAGTAGAAATGCAGAAATTCTCTTCGAAAGGTAGTGAAGATTTACATTCTCTGTTCTTAATCTTGGTTTTTTTGGTGATTGTCAACAAAGATGAGAACATTATGTAATTGTGTCAATTGACTTGTACCAATAGGTTCCAATGCTCATTCTTGAGACCATGAAGCTTCCTTTCACGTGTTATTTTAAGTGTCAAGACTATTTTATAATTTTTTACTATATGTCCATCTGAGCTGAATTATTTCAGTTAGATGCTCGTATCTACTATTAGCTCTCCCATTTCCGTTCCTCTTTAATTGAGAGAAATGGCATTGGAGGTTGGGAAGGCTATTTTTCTCTTTCCAAACCTTCCTGAATAGGAATTTTGCTCTGTACCATTGCCTGCCCCTAGGTCAGATATAGTTTGAATCCCCCAACCTCTGACATTACTAGAGAAAAGAAGATATCACCCTTTTTCCCCCTTATGAACCATTTGGTGTTTAAATTTATTCATTCAAGGATGAAGGCAGTGAATGCTAGCACATGCGGTACTTAGTTATAAACTGTAAATAGCACTCTTACCGTATACAAACCAAAAAAATTGCAGTTAAAAGTCAGGACTCTAGACCTTATTGTGTTTCTTTTGATGCTATCTTTGTTGAAGAGAAAGATGGTAAATGAGATGGACATTCGATCCAAAAATTCGTCCCTTCTTCCAGTGCCATATTTTCTGTAGGTGTGCTTAGGAGGTTTAGTTTGTTTTTTATAATATTAATCTATTACAGTTGGCAAAATAAGGATTAGGTTTATTTTTTTCCCTGTGAGGATTTAGGCAAAACGTTTGATATCTATATGCTAAGTATCATTGCTTGTCAGGTGGCACTTACAGAAAAGTGGGCTGAAATGTACACGAACAAAGGAATTGGATTCTATTCTATGCACCCAGGTTGGGCCGAGACACCTGGAATAGCTAAGAGCTTACCTGGTTTCAATAAATCGTAAGCAACTTCCCTGAATTGGCGCTCAAAACGTTGAAACAATCCTTCTTATAAACATTTCTTTTAATATTTCTCAACTTTGTTCCTTATTTATCACTCATTGTTTTCTCCCTTCATTTTTTTTTTGTAAATCAAAATATACTCCAGGTTTTCGGGAAAGCTTAGGACGAGTGCAGAAGGTGCAGATACAATTATCTGGTTGGCATTGCAGCCAAAAGAAAATTTGGTACCTGGTGCATTGTATTTTGACAGAGCTGAAGCTCCTAAGCACTTGAAGCTTGCAGCTACAGCTCAGTCTCATGCAGTAATTGACTCAATTATTGACAATCTGCGCTCTATGGCTGCACTTCCTCAATAAAAATATAAAATAAGCCCTTCGGATTTGATTCTTCTGTTTACAGATTCGACATTTTACTTCTTTGGTCTCAGATATTATGTTTCAGATTTGAACAAGGATGTTGTAATAGCAAAAAAAAAAAAAAATTATGTTCTACAAAGAATGAGTGACTATTATTTATTTTTATGTTCATAAAAATAATTATGTTTCAGATATCATGGTCAATGCGGAAGGAAAAAAAGGCAAGAGAAGCCGGGTCTGTACAGTGGCAGGGTAGTATCCTACCATTAGACCACTGGTGCTTTGCAGTTATGAACCGTACCTGCTGAATAAAGGAGATAACTCCTTGAAAACCTTTTGTTCTCATGGATTCAACACAAATGAAATTGGTTATAATTTTTTGAAGTTACAAAATAAATCAGGTGGATTTTACATCATTATACAAATAAATTTGAAAATGGCACTTAAAACACTTCATAACCAAATACTAAGTCAAATCACAATGACCTGCACTCCATGAGGCCATTTCTTTGCTTTCTAAAATAATGCATGTCATAGTGATAGAAAACTAATAGATTGAAAGGAGAAGCAACAGCCTTCTAATATTCAGTATCATATTTCGACAAGTCCCCACCAACATATTCCGTAGAAACAACACCAAAGAAACAGCCATTTCCATTTGTATTTACATCATCTGTAACCACACAATTAACCACTTCTTAATCTAGAATACACGTAGACTTGTCTGTCTCTGTTGTCATGGAGAAATTATTGTCCCCAAGACATAAGATCCTCGACTTGCTTAACCGGTACTGCTGAAATCTCTGCCTTGCATACTCAGTGTAATCAAAGTCGATCTCATTTACGTATCCCTGTACGTTAATTGGAAATCAAAATCTGAAAATCTCAAGATCTTTTTTCGAGATGATAAGCAAGAAACCTGAAGTCAGAGAGAAGACTCACTGATATAAGCCCCCACAAGCCCCAAAGGACATGGTTGACAAGAGTGTACTTCTCTGCATCATTGACTAGCTGCTCCACTTCTTCCTCACTAGGTTTGTTGCCTATGCAAATGGATGTTTTAGAATATAAAGTTGTATTTGGTCCCCCTTCTTATCAATTGGCCAACCACAATGACAAGAGGACTAACCTTCAGAACTCAGATATATGCAGACAAACCTTTTTCGTTCCTCCAATGCTGTTATTCAATTGCAGTTACTAGTGTTAGATTAAGTTCTCCGTATTGTGCCTTTATCTTCATTAACGTAGAGAAAATGAATAACATGTATCCGTAGCTGCTCACCTGGATATTTACTGTAATCCAGAATATGTGGTGTCTCAGAATGGTAATCAGCTGCCATTTCACAGAAATGATTTGCGAGATCATAAGCAACAGGATTGAAACTTGCATACTCATAGTCCTGCAAAGAGAAAAGAAATTTCAAGAATTTTTAACACATAAATGTTCAAAACATTTAGTACATCTTTTATGATATGGTTTCTCCAATATTACTTAACAGAAGATAGAGGAACTGAAACAATATATTTTTGTGACAATCACTCATCAGAAACTAGAGAAATTGGATTGGCAAACTTGCATGAGCACGAACATAAGAACAAGTTGAGTTACATTCTATATTGTGACTTATCCAACTATCTGCGAGAGTCAACAAGCTAAGAAGTAGACAGCAAATCTAGTGTGGTTGAAGACAGAGTAAGTCATGGAAGCAAAAAATGGCCTAAAAGTTATGAGAAAACAAAAAAGGAACTGCTTCTTTCCAAAGCATTTAGTAACTGGTTAAAAAGTGAAGAGAATGGGAGAACCTCAAAAGAGAGGCAGGCCATTTATCCTGCTTCTCCTCTTGTATTTTTGCTTCATATACTCAATGGACTGCACACTTCAGCTGCAATTTAATACAAGTGATAGTGACCATGCAACTGTATTTACGGTTCCGATTTAGAAAATTTGGTAAAAAGGAGAAAAGTTAACAATCATTAGTCAAATCAATATGCGGAATTTTTTTCATCACCATTTTCAATTTCACACAGTAATGCTTAAACTAAACTCAGAAAACACATGGCCACAAGCAAAATCTGAAATGATGAACACTAATTAGCTGAGCCAAGGGTCTGAACCTGATGAAAGAGTCAATTATGTGGGCAGTATTGGTGAGATAGGAGGCTAGGACAAATTGTTCCTAACATTTTCAAACAGCAGTCTCTAGCTTAGTTGATGCTAAAAGAATCTATTAGAAAGAAACCAAATGATAACCTCTGGAATTAAGTCCATAATCAAAGGAAACATACTCTTAGTGATTGATACTCACAATTATAGTGATCGCTCTCGTTTCTTCATCCATCATGATATTACCATATTGCAGATCATTGTGACAAAATCCAATCTCCTGACCATCAAGTGTCAACTCTTTCTCCAGAAAATTGATTTCATCTTCTAGAATATCCAACTTAAATTCCTCTGCATCTTTGGGAGAACATAAACTTTTGGCCTCGCTAAGCCATGTCCTGAGTTGGAAAATAAGAATGGACTAGATGTCTCAGTTTGAAAGAGAAATTTTAAGGCCCTATTTAGTTGTAGAAAACAACTTTTACAAATATATATGTATATATATACATATAGTTGTTAAAAATAAAAATAAGACTTGGAAATATGTGTTTAAAAGGATAAAAAGTTATTTTCAGAAACCATGCCGAATTTTATTATATTTTCACTATAGTTTCTCAAACACTTTTTTCATTTCTACAACTAATTATAAACTAAACTTTTGTTATGCATGCTACCTCATTCTGCTCCAGAGAAGTATCTCCTTACGACCAGGCATGTCAAGATTGTGGAACTCTCTCAACTTTGTTGCTATAAGAGCAGATATCTCAGGGTCACGAAGGTCCGCAGCTGAGAGTGTCTGGTTAATCAACAGCAGAGTTAAAAAGAAAGTCATATATTTATCATATTCCAACTTGCCTTTGAACTGTATTAGCAAAATAAGCAATACAAGAATTAGAAAAAGGAACATTTAAAGTAACAAGTGAGGCTCCCAGAGCATGTTTGGTACAAAGGAAAGTATTTGGAGGTAAAGAAAAGAGAGGAAAGTTTGAGGACAATAATATCAATAAGAAGGAAATGGAACTGAAGGAAAAGAAAAGATTAAGGATAATTTTTTCACCATATAGGCTATGATTGGAATAAATCTGAAATGCGTATGGAATTCTTGTAAATCCACACCTATTTTATCTAGCAGAGGACAAAATTTTTACCTAAAACGAAAACTATTGAGTTTATACAAAATTTTCCCAAAGAACTAGAATATCACATTCAAAATTTCATTAAATTTGACAAATTTTGGAATATATGGTTCTAATTCCACCTAAAATTTCATATGAACTCCATTTTTATGATCTCCTAGTAAAACATCCATTTCACACAAAGTAAGTGCCTAGAGCTCCATTTTTATTATCTCTTAATAGTGTCTACATTCTGCACTTGTTCTAAGCATAGCCTTCAAGATGTTCCAAATTGTTTTCTCAAGAAAAAGAATTGTGAATTCGGAATTGATAAGTGCAAGAATCAAGATCCTACTCTATCCCTTCCCTTCATTTCAACAAAATCTTGAACAAGAGAAAGGAAATCTTTTTCTTCCATTTCCCTCCACATCAAAATGCATGAAAAAGTACCAATAACAGCTAAAATCATTCCTCAAGTTCGTAGGTACTCAAAATTGTCAAAGCGATTGCTACAGAAATTTTCTGCAGAAATTCAACATCAGTCGACCTTACTTTGATCTAGTTACTGCAAATACTCCTCCATAAACTAAAAACTTTCATGTCAAAAAACAGAAAATAAACCCCCTTAGAAAATCAAATAAAATTAACTTACTCTGGCATGGATGAATTCCTCAACCCTTCCATCTGAAAACCGGCCAAGAAGCCTAGGCCCCTGCCCATGTCTCGACATGCATTCAAAGGTCCTAATCTCGTCATCTCTGTTGAAAAACAACTCAACACCTTTCCCATAAATACGAACCAGAACCTTCTTATGGTGATCGCCATTCTTCGTCGGCCAATTTATCTGGTAGACCTCGTTTGTCATGGCGCCTTTCAATGGGAACACCTGCAATGATTCCATGTCCTCCACAACATCTCCCCATCTAATCGCTACTTTTTGCAGAGCCTTCTTTAATTCTTCCGGTGCGGAACTACCAATGACCTTGTTAATCTTTATTGCCATTTTCTTATGCGTAGCTGCAGACGGTGGTAAACTTTGCCTGTTTGATTGAAAGGATTAAAGTCAATCCTCAGAAAATATCAAAAGAAAAACCCAGATGAGCCTGCTATTGATGGAAAATACCCAGTTGAGATAAAATCTGAAACGACGAAAAATCACCAGTAAATTCAACGAAAAGGAAAAAAGAAAGCTCACGCAAGAAAGGAAAAAAAAGACTACGTCCAAGAAAGTTGCACAACTGACACTAAAGATCTTCAACTCTTTTCTTTTTATATAGCAATCAAAGTCAATCAAACAGGGAATCAATGAATTTTCTTTTAAAAAAATTTAATTTCAAGAAATTGCCGTTTGGTTTTCGACGAAAGAACGTGTTTCCAGAAATGAAATTATATAGGCAGGTGGAAAACCGTGTGTTCCCCTTTATGGGCCAACACAGGTGGAGGAGAGAAGGCCCTCACAGTTGGCGGTGAGTTTGAGGGGAGAAACAGACCACTCATGACTCGACACGTGGCAAGTACCGATCTTGCAGTCAATGATGGTGTGATAGTTGCTATTTGACAGACATTTAACTGAATTGACGAGGCTGGTGTGCCGCTACGGGGTTCTCGATCCAGGGGAGTTTTGTGGTGCATCGCTGTCACGAATTTTCGAAATTTAGGGATGCGCAAGAATCACACTGTTGCTGCGTTGTAGGTGATAATATCTTGTGGGACCCACCACAGATTCAGAAGAATCTTACATATTTTTTCAAACTAAAAAAAGTTAGTTACTTTTAAATTATATTATTGAAACTAAATTAGCCAATGTCGATCGGATTATTAGTTCAAGAAATTTACATATCACATTATAAATATAACACTCGAATAATTATAGGATTAATAATTAAATAGTATGTCCGACAAAGAAGGAGGTGGCGGCCTGATGCTTCGATGTAGTGTGGATGCTTTTATATGTTTTGTTTGTTTTATATGATTACGGTTGAATTGAAAAACTGAAAATTAAAGTTAAACGAAAAATTGTGTGATTAAGTGAATGAACGAAACAGCAGCCTTACGGGATATCTTAGAAGATGGTAGACGGACTGAGTACATAGAGAACTCTACCGTAAACATTATCTCATACCGAACGAGATATCGAAATTTAATTATTTGGCGCTCATATCGGACGGGATATGGAAACAACCCGTTTCACCTTTATATCGGGTAAAATATCGAAGTTTAGTAATTTGACGCTCATACTGGACGGGATATGAGAACGACCTATTAATTGAAAATGTTAAAGGACATTATTCACGCGTTGTAGGATTGGTGTTGTTCCTCTACGCCTAGGACACCAGAATATTGAACTATGAACGAAGAAAGGCATGCGAGAAAAGCATATTGGCTAGTGATTGTGAGGCTCCAATTCTTGACTGGAGGGGACACCAAAGGCCTCCGCCCTTCCATTTATTGGATAGATATCTCTATGAACCCCCATAGATACCAGTAAGCTGATAAAAGAGAAAATTATTATTCCAACCGATTGCATATGAAATTATAAAATGTACTATGTAATTATTTATATAGGTTGTTTTTATAAATATCGTTACGATACGTAGACGGTAAATGATTTTATTTATGATAAATGACTTTACCAAATTAAGAGCTCCATTAATTATTTTTATTATTTCTAACAACCTTCATTTCGGTGTTGGTGAGTAGCGTGATATTTTTACTAGGATAATGTAACTTATTCATTTATTAACCATTACAAATTAAGAGAATTAGGATCTAGAGTCCGATTTACAAGAGGGTTGCGAGTACGATGTCAATTTTATTTATTTTTCAGTTATTTCTTTAATTTCTCATATTTATCTCAAAAGGATCATTTTCGTATTCTTTTTTGGTATTTTAAGTCATTGTGTAAGTAATATAAACTCAAATTATTTATTTCACTTATGCACTTAATTTATAATTTATTTCATTTGAAATTCCTGATTTTGTTACATTCTAAGTTATTAGCTGTCTTAATTTAAAAGAAATCAATCACAATTATAACCATAGTTAAATGAAGACAAACCGCATGTAATTGTTACCAAATTCAACATTAAGATAACCATAAGACAATACATCAAAGTCTATTTCTATAAGAAGGAAAAAAAATTCATAAAAATCAAATTTATTTAAAATGTTAAAAATAATTAAAAAAAATTATTATTTATGTATTTTCCACGTGGAAATTAATAAATTTAAATATTCACATATTTGTAAATAAATTATATATAAAAAAAAAGAGATTGGAATAAGTGGAGATTACTTTTTGTTTAATCAAGAATAATTTTGTGTGGTAAGTAAATAAAGACATTTTATTTCTTTTTTTTATGGGTGTTTGCTTTCCTTTAGAATATTTTATTTTAAAAATTAATTATTCGACTTTTATTATTTTAATTAATGAAGTAATTAAAATTATTTTAGACTAATTAATGAAGTAATGATTGAGTGTATAACCTAATTGGGGTTTCAATTCAAAGATGCAAAATTTAATGATGTAGATACCAATATAAAGTGGTGATTGTGTGTTTGTTCTTTTTATTGTGGGATTTTCATATAAATATTCCAAGACATCTTGCAAAAGAATGCTCCTCTAGTAATGATTATATAAAACGATTATGATCAAGCTAGTAATTTATAATTTTTGTCTATATATATATGTTATTAAAGTCTAAAGTGGTGATAACCCAATAGTTAAAAATTAGTACTTTTTATGTTAAAAAAAAACAAAAAATGCCAAATAATTTAAAATTATGTTCAAAATATTATATTCGGTATATATACATACATGTCTACACAAGATTCACATGCATACGAAGAATAAATGTTTTCTGCTTTCATCTTGGCTACACGATAATTAAGAAGAATACTCGAGAGTAGTTTGGTAAAAATATTTACTATTTGTTGTCTGCTAGTGATATATTTGTTTGCTAGACTCCAATTCTAAATTTTTTTACGGACTAAATGACAATCTAATTTTATATGTCTTGTTCCTTCATGGAACACTTGATTGATAATTATGTGCGTCACTGTTCTTAAGTCATTAATCAACTTTATATTGCTTCAAATTATAATTATATCATTGACATATACTGATGTTGCAATGAGCTTTTTGCACACTTTTGCAAATAAGTTGTAGTGGGCGGCCTTTGGCCGTGTGAAAACCCCTTTTTAACATTGAAACCCAATAGCTTTGCATACCCTCGTCATGATGCCTACTTGAATTCATATATGTTTTTAAGCAGTTTTCACGTTTTTTAGTCTTTTTTTATTCGGATATCTGAGTAACATCTTCATTTAAATTTTCTCATTCAAGTTTCATGTAAGAAAAAAGAACATAGTTAAATGAGAGATATATTTCTTTATGTGCTAAAGAGATATAGAGACAGAAATATATACATGATATATATGTCAACTAAAGAAACTAGAGAGTAAGAAAATAAAAAAAAAATTCTAAGTCATTAATTATCTTAATTTAGAGGAAATCAAATATACACACAAAAAATTTAGCCATAATAAGAATTACGTTTTACTCAATATTACATAGGTAAGATATTATAGTTTTTTTTTTTTGTAAAGCTGACTTAAATTTCAATTCCATTTATTATCATAAACTAAAATATTAAAATTATAATTTATTTAATAATTTGATGAATGGATTATATTCCATTACAGAAGTAATTTATATTTTGGGATTACTTTATCATTCCAAACTTTTTGAAAATAAAATTCTAATAAAGTTTTGATCTTGTTTGTATTTCAAATGATTCTATAAATGAAAGCGATAATTTTATGCATTCGAAAAAATAAGCCAGTTGAACAACACTTATTGTGCCTTTAAATCCTAATGCATATATACATACATATACACACATGATTCACATGTATACCCACAACAAGGTGTTGCCACCTGATCTTAATTAGTGAGTTCATATAATGAACACTTCGACATCTCCCCTCAAGATGATGGAGAATAGATGTTTTCTGTTTCCATATTGACTACATTAAAATTGAAAAAAATACTTGAGAGTAGTTTGGTGAAAATGTTTATTATATATTATTTGCTATTAATATATTTACTTGCTACACTCTTATTCTGAATTTTTTCACGAACCACGTGACAGTCTAATTTTGTGTCTCGTTTTTTCATAAAATACTTGATTGATTATTATGTGAGTCACTACACTTAAGTCATCAATCAACTTCATGTTATCTTAAACAATAATTATATTATCGACATATACCAATTTTGTAATGAGTTTTACTGAGTTTATGTATGCTTATTATCTCTCACTTACAGATGATGTAGTACTATAAACTGGATCAGAGCTGCGTGCTTCCAAACGTAGCGTGTAGAGGAGACGGAGCAGTGAGTATGATTAGTGAAACAGAATAATTACGTAGTTGGTAGCAAATAACTCACTTTAAAACGAGAAATTGTGAATTCGTAAGTTACTGTATCGATGAATATACAATGGAAAAATTTTAAAAATTTAAATGATTTGATTTGGATATCTTTTATATGTATGACCGAATTTGTTTATAAGATAATGCATATTATTTAATAATTTAATGAATATTTATATTGCATTGCAGATATAATTTATCTTTTGTGATTATTTTATTTTTCTAAGCTTTGACTTTTAAATTCTTACTTTTTGCATAATGTCAAAAAATAGGTTAACAAACAGAAATTATATAATTTCTAAAGGAGAACATCATTATGTGCAAGTTACTTAGTTCTAGCATATTATTATTATTATAGCATGACATAGATTTGAAACGTTTTTATTTTCAAACGTTTTTTTTTTTTGGAGTCTAGAAAGTTAATAAACGGCCCGAAGCCTTGTGCCCGCTGCCCATTCTCTGGATATAATTTATCTAGTTTACATAATTGGCCCCATTAATTTCGTGAATCCCTTCGATTTAAAGGCGGCGTAGCAGGGGTGTTTCGGTAAATTAAACCTCTTCCTCTTTCTTGAGATTACTCGCAAGATCTGATCTTCCCTCTACCTCCGGTTGCAGCATCCAAGCAACTTCTGCGATTCTTTCTCTGTAAATATCTATATGTATATACGTATCTGTATTAGTCACCGCGTGTGATTGTTGAAGATTGTTCTAGTAATAATTTGTTACGGAATTTCATAGCTCAAGACAGCCCCTTCTGGTAACTTTTTTTTTTTTTTTTTAATGAGAACTCCATTTTTATGGTGATCGCGATTCTTCGTCGGCCAATTTATCTGGTAGAACTCGTTTGTCATGGCGCTTTTCAATGGGAACACCTGCAATGATTCCACGTCCTCCACAACATCTCCCCATTTAGTCGCTACTTTTTGCAGAGCCTTCTTTAATTCTTCCGGTGCGGAACTGCCAATGACCTTGTTAATCTTTATTGCCATTTTCTTATGCGTAGATACAGACGGTGGTAAACATTTGCCTGTTTGATTGAAAGGATTGAAGTCAATCCTCAGAAAATATCAAAAGAAAAACCCAGATGAGCCTGCTATTGATGGAAAATACCCAGTTGAGATATAATCTGAAACGTCGAAAATCACCAGTAAATTCAACGAAAAGGAAAAAAGAAACATCATTTAAGAAAGAAAACAAGAGACTACGTCCAAGAAAGTTGCAGAACTATCACTAAAAGATCTTCAACTCTTTTCTTTTTATATAGCAATCAAAGTCAATCAAACAGGGAATCGATGAATTTTCTTTTTTTTTTTTTAATTAATCTGAAGAAATTGGCCTTTGGTTTTCTTTTCAATGGATATCCATTAACGAACGAGCAGACTCGAAGAAGTAAACTATATTGGCAGGTAAAAACTGCGTTTGCCTCTATGCGCCAACACAGGTGTAGGAGAGAAGGCCCTCACAGTTGGCGGTGAGTATGAGAGGAGAAACAGACCACGAATCACTCGACACGTGGCACGTACCGTTACAGGCAAGTTGCTATTTGACAGACATTTAACTGAATTGACGACGTTGGTGTGCCGCCACGGGGTTCTCGATCCAGGAGTTTTTGTTATTATTATTATAGCATGAAACAAAATCGAAACGTTTTTTTTTTTTTTTTTGAGGCTGGAAAGTTAATAAACGGCCCACAGCGCAGTCTCTGGACATGATTATCAAGTTTACATAATTGCCCCTACTAATTTCCCAGATTCCTTCAGTTTAAACAAGGTATTGACAGGGGTGTTTCAGTAAATTAACGTTTTTAAAATCCCCCGAAACCCCTCTTCTCTCCTCTGGGATTACTCGCAAGATCTGATCTTCCTCTCCCTCTCCTTGCAGCATCCAAGCAACTCCTGCATTCACGCTCTTCCCCCTGCCATTTTTTCTCTGTAAGTATCTCTAGGTATATACGTATCTATCTTTGTTACCGCGTCTGATCGTTGAAGACTGTTTTGGTAATCATTCGTTAGGGATTTTCATAGCTCAAGATTGTCATTGCCCGACACTTTTGATGGGTCCAGCAATTATGATCAAGCTAGTAATTTATGTTTAAAAAATAAAAAAAATGTCAAATAATTTAAAATCATGTCCAAAATATTATATTCCGTATAAATTTAAAATTTGTGTAGGATTTAAATTTATATCTATTTAATAAAAATAATGTAAATTGTATTTAGAACAAATTAAAATTTGTATGAAATCTATTTATAAATTTCTATTTACTTTAATTAAAATAATTACAATTTTTTATTTTTAGAAAATGATAAAATTTTGACTTGTTTTGTGAAATTCCATATGAAATTTGAATAATACTGCAATTATATGTTGTATAATGGTTGAGAAAACCGACATATGAAGATATATAAAGATGTGTGAAGAAGAAATGAGGAGCAAAAATACAAAGAGAATGAGAGTCTAGCATTTTTGAAGAGAAAATCCTAATAAGGTTTTGATCTTATTTATATTTCAGATGATTTTATAAATGAAATCGAGACTTTTATACATTCTACAACACTTATTGTGTCATTTCGCCTTTTAATCCCAATGCATATATACATACATGTATACCCACAACAAGGCGTTGCCACTCGATCTTAGTTAGTGAGTTCATATAATAAACACTTTGACACCATCATCTTGATTGCATGAAGATTGAAAAAAAAACTTGAGAGTAGTTTAGTGACTGTTGTTTGCTGTTAATATACTTACTTGTTACGCTCTTATTCTGAATTTTTTTACAAATTAAATGACAGTCTAATTCTGTATCTTGTTCTTTTATAGAATACTTGATTGACAATTATGTGTGTCACTGTTCTTAAGTCATTAATCAACTTCATGTTACCTTAAACAATAATTATATCATTGACGTATACCAATGTTGCCATGAATTGTTTGCATTTTTTTGCACAAATAAATTATAGTCGATATTTGGTTGGGCAAACATTTGTTTAACGATGAAACCCAAGAGCTTTGCATACTCTTGTTATGATGCCTACTTGAAGCCATATATGCTTGTAAATAGTTTTCACGTTTTTCGTTTTTTTTTTTTGAATATCTAGGTAGCATCTTCATATAAATTTTCGTATATAAGTTTTTATGTAGAAAAATATTATTGATATAAAATTACAAAAATTTCAATTAAGAGAGTTGAATAAGAAATATTATTTTTGTATGTGTTAAAGAGATACAGAAATAAAAATATATACAATACATATTTGACAACCAAGAAAATTGGAGAATAAGAAAAAGAGAACATTTTAAGTAATTAGTTGTTTTAATATAGAGGAAATCAAATATACACAAAATATTTTAGCCATAATAAGAATTACGTTTTGATCAAGATTACATAGGTAAGATATTATAATTTTTTTTTTATTGTAAAGCTAACTCTAACACTATAAACTAAAATATTAAAATTATAATGTAGTCTTTTGAGATTATTTTATCTTTTCAAATTTTGACTTTAAAGTTCTCACTTTTTTGCATAATGTTGAAAAATAGTTTAGGGGTTGTAAAAAATAATGTAATAACTGATTTTGGGTTGTAAAAAAAAAAGATAATAATAATATATATATATGTACGGAAGAGGGGGAGGGGTGAGAAGGAACCGTTCAGATTTGGGAATGGGAACGGACAACTATGATGATTATCATGTGGGATATAAATAGGATGAAGAATAGAAAAAAAAAAGAGAGAACAAGAAAAAAAAAGAGGAGACTGTCGATAGAAGATTCAAGAGAGAGTCGAAGAAGGAAGAGACGAGAAGAGATGAAAAGAGGCAGTCGATCGAGTACTTGAGAGAGAATTGGAGAAGGAGGAGATGATTAAGGTAACTGAGTGAGCTGTGACGGTGTTGATGACACGATGGAGACCAGAAGTATTGTAAATTTGAATTTCAAACATTGAAATGGTAAATTGTAGTTAAACTCTTACCTGAAGATATATACTGGTAGATTAAGCTCTAACCGAGAGTGAGAAGATAAACAAAGAGGATAGAGAGCTGTAGAAGGAGGAAGGACTGGTAGAGAATCGGTAGATGAGTGAATAGGGAGGGGAAGCTCGGATAGGCGAAAGCATGATGCAACCATATGGGAGGTATGAATGGGAGTGCAAAAGAAAAATCTGAATAGCTCTATATATAAATGTGTATATATATAAATAAAAATATATGTATCGAAGTGTCAACAGAGGAAGAGGAAGTCCAATTAACAAAGGAATTGGAATAGGAAATGTGAAAACATGTGGATGAATACGTGTTACCAAGGAGATTAATAAGCTGATTGATTTTAAAATTCTCACTTTTTGCATAATGTAAAAAAATAGGTTAACAAACAGAAATTATATAATTTCTAAAGAAGAACATCATTATGTGCAAGTTACTTAGTTCTAGCATATTATTATTATTATTATTATAGCACGACATAAATTTGAAACGTTTTTATTTTCAAAAAAAAATTGAAACGTTTTTTTTTTTGGAGTCTAGAAAGTTAATAAACGGCCCGAAGCCTTGTGCCCGCTGCCCATTCTCTGGATATAATTTATCAAGTTTACATAATTGGCCCCATTAATTTCGTGAATCCCTTCGATTTAAAGGCGGCGTAGCAGGGGTGTTTCGGTAAATTAAACCTCTCCTCTTTCTTGAGATTACTCGCAAGATCTGATCTTCCCTCTACCTCCGGTTGCAGCATCCAAGCAACTTCTGCGATTCTTTCTCTGTAAATATCTATATGTATATACGTATCTGTATTAGTCACCGCGTGTGATTGTTGAAGATTGTTCTAGTAATAATTTGTTACGGAATTTCATAGCTCAAGACAGCCCCTTCTGGTAACCCCTTTTTTTTTTTTTTTTATAATGAGAACTCCATTTTTATGGTGATCGCGATTCTTCGTCGGCCAATTTATCTGGTAGACCTCGTTTGACATGGCGCCTTTCAATGGAAACACCTGCAATGATTCCATGTCCTCCACAACATCTCCCCATTTAGTCGCTACTTTTTGCAGAGCCTTCTTTAATTCTTCCGGTGCGGAACTGCCAATGACCTTGTTAATCTTTATTGCCATTTTCTTATGCGTAGATACAGACGGTGGTAAACATTTGCCTGTTTGATTGAAAGGATTGAAGTCAATCCTCAGAAAATATCAAAAGAAAAACCCAGATGAGACTGCTATTGATGGAAAATACCCAGTTGAGATATAATCTGAAACGTCGAAAATCACCAGTAAATTCAACGAAAAGGAAAAAAGAAACATCATTTAAGAAAGAAAACAAGAGACTACGTCCAAGAAAGTTGCAGAACTATCACTAAAAGATCTTCAACTCTTTTCTTTTTATATAGCAATCAAAGTCAATCAAACAGGGAATCGATGAATTTTCTTTTTTTAAAATTTAATTTCAAGAAATTGCCGTTTGGTTTTCGAGGAAAGAGTGAGTTTCCAGAAATGAAATTATATAGGCAGGTGAAAAACCGTGTGTTCACCTTTATGGGCCAACACAGGTGGAGGAGAGAAGGCCCTCACAGTTGGCGGTGAGTTTGAGGGGAGAAACAGACCACTCATGACTCGACACGTGGCCCTTGCCGACCTTGCAGTCAAGTTGCTATTTCACAGACATTTAACTGAATTGACGACGTTAGTGTGCCGCCACGGGGTTCTCGATCCAGGAGTTTTTGTTATTATTATTATAGCATGAAACAAAATCGAAACGTTTTTTTTTTTTTTTGAGGCTGGAAAGTTCATAAACCGCTGCCCAGTCTCTGGACCTGATTATCAAGTTTACCTAATTGCCCCTACTAATTTCCTAAATTCCTTCAGTTTAAACGAAGCATAGACAGGGGTGTTTCAGTAAATTAACGTGTTTAAAACCCCCCAAAACCTCTCGCCTCTCCCCTGGGATTACTCGCAAGATCTGATCTTCCTTTACCTCCCGTTGATGCATCCAAGCAACTCCTGCATTCACGCTCTTCCCCCTGCAATTTTTTCTCTGTAAGTATCTTTAGGTATATACGTATCTATCTTTGTTACCGCGTCTGATTGTTGAAGGCTGTTTTAGTAATCATTCGTTAGTGATTTTCATAGCTCAAGATTGTCATTGCCCGATACTTTTGATGGACCCTCGACCCATTTCGACGAGTCCCGATATTTCACAGAAAGCAACTTCTGGTAATTTTTTTTTTTGTTACGAGAACTCCATTTTTATACTAATCTAAGTTGCGAGCTAAAAACTTTCTGTTGGTTTTTTTGCTTGAACCTGTCAAATTCCTTTTATTTTTGTTGAGCCTGATATTGGGATTTGTCGAATTGGGAATCTTCTCCTGAATTTGAGGAGTCCCGGTGAACACTGCAATTCCGGTGTCCCCAGTTGCGCAGCGTGACTGCAATACCGAGAGATGATCAATAATTTTGATACGATTTATACGAGTTTGGGAGAATCATACCTCAAAATCTGGCTATCAATTAAAGAGCACAGTCTCATATACATCTCACACCTCACACCACAGACGCCCGCCTTGAACATGGGACCCAAGTCCCATACCTTGCAGTTTGCAAATAACATAATTCTCTTTTCTGCTTTAGGGATGTATAACTTTTATGTACATGCACCGCAGATGCATTAACGTGTAAGATACATGGTATGCGGGAGACGGCAAATAAGGATTTTGCATCAGATAGTGTCAGAGGTGATAGGCACTTAAATTTCTTGAGGGTTTTCTATGGTACGTATGACATTCTTTTTTTGACGTTGGATCTTTTACAGAGATACAATGAGCTGAAATTTTTAGTGATATGGTGATGTTCTTCATGGTTTGATATTTGGTGTAACAGTTTAAATTTTATTTTATTTTTTCTAGCTGAATTATCATTTATCAGAAAAAAAGGAATGAACTTTTATCACTTTAATATGGATTCTTATGATACAAGATTCGAAGAATTCTATTCTATTTGTGCTGAGTTTTGCAATCTTTATGATACATACAAAAATAGTCACTTTTAAGAATGAGTTGAGAGTTAGGAGCAATGATGAAAAGTTTTGTGAAATATCTGAAGAACAAAATAGTGATGCGTTTTTTCCATGGGAAGCTGGTAGATGTTGCATTTTAAATATGGACAAGCTGATGAGAAGGGGCAAAATTTTGGTGAATGGTTGTTTTTTTATACAAAAGGGGGCCAGAGTTGTGTATTCATGTCCTTCTGTGATGTTCTTTTGTGTATAAAATTTGGACTCTTGCTTATGGCCTCTTGGGTATTAATTGGATGATGATTGGTTCAGTGATGGAAAAATTTGGCTGCGTAAAGGAATCAGCAGTGTGAAGAAGCATGTGAGCCTCAACCTCCTTGATACATTTTGGGTGGTACGGAAAGAGAGGAATACGAGAGTTTTTGAGGGTACGAAAGATGATTTTGATAGGATTAAAGATAGATGATTTTAGACCCTAGATTTTTTGGTTATGAATCATCTTCTTTACTCACATGAGAACTTTGAGAGTCTTATTGATGTTTTACTTGATATGTAAATAACATTGTACATAGGTTTACAACACCTTGGTGCTTGTGAATTGAATCATACCCTGATATTTTTATTTAAAAAAAAAATGATGTGACTTTATACAACAGTGGATATTAAGGTAATTAGATGCATGATATGTGTATTCCATGAATTTGTACCTTTTGGGGATTTTATTATTAGAACTATTTTTTAAATATTTTTTTGACCTGAAGGTAAGAATTATTGTATGCTTGGCAGCTTATCCTCCTAAAGATTTGTTTTGTGTTTGCAGAGGGTGTCATTGCTGGAGGTGCTGCTGGTGTTGTGGTAGAAGCAGCTTTATACCCAATTGATACGATAAAAACTCGATTACAGGTGCTTTTTCTTTTTCATGGCAACAGAAAAAAGCATTTTATTCTCAGGAGGACCAAGGGATCCAGCAATGACAAGTATAGAGTCATTTATAACTGCAGTAGTTCTTTTAGGCTAGCAAGCCTTTGTGGTCCTCTAAAACTCAACAACTGAAGCAAAATCTTGAAATGTAAAGCCATCAACGATTAAATTTTATGATCGAACCTTCTTCCATGCCTAAACTTCATACTTCTTTCCCTTTGCGTGTGTGTGTGTATAATTTATTTTTTCGGCCTCCAATCTTCTAGTTTTAGGCCTCCTTCGTGATAATTGACGGGCAAAAAGCACGCTTTGAACATTTTCGATTAATCTAAAATCTGAAAGAAATTTTTTTTTTTTATTGTTTGATCTACAGATATTTTGGTTCTGATGCAGGGCACAGATATCTTTTTCCTTTGCTAATCCTTCCGAATAAATATACCAATTTGCCAGCATGTGTTATTTATGGCTCAATTTGGGAGGAGTCTGCGGATTTTTATATCATCTATTAATCTCTTGTTGCCTGATCTTGATATGACTCTACTATGCAGCTGTTCGGTCTATTTTTTTACATTTAGTAGAAACTGCAGGATAAGTTTAGCTTTTCTCTTATGGTCATTTGTTCTCTTCAGAGAAGGGACAATTTCCATTCAGAATTTGGGACTAAGGATTCTATAATTTTTCATGCCCATTTGTCTCCCATTTTCATCCTATTAGTCCACTTCTGTTTCTTTTCTTTTTTTCTGTTCATATTTTAACCATAGTTGACTTATATAACTTTTATCTTTTTTCCCTTGAGCTATTAGGACTAACTTTCAATGGTTACTTTAGGCAGCCCGTGCTGGAGGAAAAATTGTTTTGAAGGGTCTCTATTCTGGAATAGGTGGAAATCTTGCTGGCGTCTTACCGTGAGTCTTGCTAGTAACCCAACATTTGGCAATTTATGCATTAGCATATAGGTTGAACATCTCATTGCTTCTTCTTTCTTTTTGCTTCCATGGGGTTCGTGTTTCTTTGTCTAGCTTTCAGGTGAAAGCTGATTGGATTCTAAATTCTGTGCTACATATCCTAAACCCCATAAATTAGCAGCCTGCAAGGATATTATTTGACTCTATGGAAAGCTTCAAACCATTCTCAAGTTGCTTTTATCTTGATTTCTTTATATTTTCTTTGTTTTCAGTGATTGTAAGCTTGATTTAGTTGGCCATGGTGATTGGAATCTGGTTACAAGTGGCAAAATTTTGCTGAAAGTTTTTTGGGCAAACTACACTATACTACTTTGTGGTTTCATCTGTTCACTCTGTGTTTTTAACATAAGATCAATAGTTTTAATATTTTTGATTTCCTTTCTTGATTTTAATTTGTTTAGTCTCGGTTTCCACGTATATTTATAAGCAGGAACATGTGCAAATATGACAATATTATGTTAAATAATAAATTACTGAGTCAAGCATTATAGAAAAAAAAAAAAGAAATTGGAGGTATTGCATTCAGAAAAAAAAGAAAAACCAAACCACAGGGGATGAAAGTGTAATTTTCTCTTTTTTTAATCCTGTCGAGTATCAATGAAGGGAATTATACTATGGGCTGTTAGTTTAGAGATGACTTTTTATATACAAATAACAGGCTCATAATATTCTATATAAAAATGGGGATTTCAATGTAAACTAAATGTCTCTGACTGCCAATTGACATAAGACTTTGTGTATCCCTATGATTTTTTTGTTTTAGGCCGATGACATTCTATTTTCTGATCAAATCTTTCAAAGAAATAGTTGACGTGTTTAATATACCTCTTTATGGCGGTAAGGAGACTTATGTCATTCTATTGTGTAGCTTGTTCCTTGCAATGTTCTTGTATTGACTTCGGAGACGGTGCTATGTAGAGTTTTGCATGCATTCTTTTTTTCTACTTATCAATAGATCTTAAGAATACTTTTATCTCTCCTTCTCTTGATTGTACTGATCTTGTGATATCTCTCTTTTGAATTGTTACTGTTGTTTGGAATGCATGTGCCTGACGAGCTTATCTTTTACGCACAGGGCTTCAGCCATATTTCTTGGTGTATATGAACCTGCAAAGCAAAAATTACTGAAGACTTTACCTGAAAACTTCAGTGCTTTGGCTCATTTGGTAAGTTACTTTTGCTAAAACTGTACTGATCCTTGGACAGTATATATTTTTCCCTCGATGGAAGTGTTGCTCTAGTTTATCTTGGTGTAAGAAGGAAGGAGACTATACTTGATGGTGCATTTATCTGATACTGTCGTTACTTGTTACTGTATGCTGTTGAAGGAAAATGGAACTAATCACATTCCTATTGCTTTAGGATTTAGACCTTAATTGTTCATGTTTTTCTCAAGGAGACAAACCACAAAATCAGATTGTTCTAGACTCATTAGAAAGACCTCAACTTTAATCGTACAATTGTGTTCTTATGCTGAAATAATTCTAGTGTATTGAATACAGTTTATAGGAAGATTGTGATGGACTTATATCATTGTCATGTTTTTCCCTGATAAAAAATTCATTCTAACACCACCTTTTATAGCTGAAAAATAATTCTAGCATCGTGAATACAGTTTATGGGAAGATTGTGATAAAACTTATATTACCTGCTTTTTAAAGTTCCTTTTCTTGAGATGAAGAGGAACTTCATTTTGAGTTACTGGATATAGGGTTGTGTTATTTTAGTAGGTTTTAAAAGCTTATTCAGACTGCAGGTGCCCTTGGAGGTGCTGCTTCTTCCATTGTTCGTGTTCCGACAGAGGTAATTGATGTTACATGTTTATTATCTATCCTTTCCCCATTTGCTTTTTGCGACTGTGCTCATCCCATAGGTTCAGGTTGTCAAACAAAGGATGCAAACTGGTCAGTTTGCTTCAGCCCCTGATGCTGTTCGTCTTATTGTTGCAAAGGAGGGGTTTAAAGGTCTCTATGCGGTATGTAACACTCTTCTTATTTAAGATTCAACATTGCAGTCTGTGGACAAGTCAGAACAATCATTATTTTTCTACATTGTGAAATTGAGGAGAAACATAGGTGCTATCTAATGTTAGAACAATTTCAATCATAATAAGTATTCTGTATGGGAGAGCACTATGATTGTGATACTCAGTTATAGATTATCATTGTTATGTAATTTTAAATGAAAATGGATTGATAGCATACTATCCAAAGCATCACTTTTGGAAGTTATTTCCACCTTTCCTTTTAGATTCATCTGGTCGCTACAGCTGAAACCTCTTACCTATTTTTTACTGAATTCAGGAAAAATGGTTTCTTGGTGTGAATGTTTTGACATCTATTGCTGGAATTGCAGGGTTATGGATCCTTCCTATTACGAGATTTGCCTTTCGATGCCATCCAGTTTTGCATCTATGAGCAACTACGGATAGGATATAAGCTGGCAGTAAGCTCACTTTCTCCCAACCTGCGTTTGGATGATGGGTAGCATAGGGTAGGGTAAGATCTCTTACTCTACCATATTCGATGCTTGGCCTAACTAATTTTGTTAAGGATAATGCACTTCCTACCCTAGGTTTAGTAGTTATACTCACCCATCAAGGGGTGAATAAGAACTTTGCACCACCAGAGAACACCCATCCCAACCAAAAACCACTAATTTCTGGCCAAATTTGGGGCCAAAGGGCTGCCAAATAGCAGCTGTCTAGCCTTGATTTTGTCTCAGATGGCGGCAGCTATTTGCAGCCTGCAAATAGCTGCCATTCTTTTTCTTCTTTAAATTATAAAAGAATTTAAATTAAAAAATAAGAAATGTGTAATATGGTTATTTAAACTATCATACCCATTATTTTAGTCAATTATCTTTAATACAAATTAAACTCTTACCCTACTTATCACTATCCTTAGCCTTTACTCTACCCGACCCACCTAATGTAGCATCAGTGTATAAATAATTGTGGAATGTGGACAGCTGGTTGGATTTCATTTTTTGGCATAGGTGAAGATTTCAGAAAAGAAAACCTGGAGAAAAAGAATGTGATATGGAAACCTACAGTTGCCTTTATTTGTACTCGACATACCTTCGAAAGATTCATAAGATATCTATTATCTGTACATGAACGGGATAGAACTAATTACCTTTTCAATTACATGTTGAAAAGAATTAGCTAAGCCCCTCTCTCTCTGGTGTTTCATTTGTCAGTTTATATGAAAGAAAAAACTTCAAATATTATTGTTAACTAGGTCTTCTTCAGGCACAGAGAGATCTGAATGATCCTGAGAATGCTATCTTGGGTGCATTTGCTGGTAACTAAACTCTTTTTAACATATTCAGTTCGAGTTTGCAAGTGTTTGAAGGCTCACTTTCATGAAAATATATCCTGATTATTGCTAAAACTCTAAGATCGCATTCAGGTGCTGTGACTGGAGCTCTGACTACCCCACTTGATGTGATAAAAACCAGATTAATGGTCCAGGTATCCAATTATGTGTTTACTTTTCTCCCATTGAAAGATTTATTCTACTTACTGAACTTATTTTTCCTAAAACTTTTCAGGGATCAGCAAACAAATACAAGGGACTTTCAGATTGTGTGAGGACTATAATGAACGAAGAAGGACCTCGTGCTTTTCTTAAGGTATGAGCAATTCTTTTCCATGCTGAATGCAATTTCAAATTGCATTGGCCCGCATTTCTTCGGGTTAGTTTTGTTTGATCTGTGGCAAGTTATACCGACTTTTATGCTACTTATGATTAGATGCATAAAGAAAAACAAATACAAGTCAAGATCAAATTAGTTACTGTAGAACGCATAGTGCGAAATGAACTTGTCTTTTGTTTTTATTACAGGGTATTGGACCCAGAGTACTATGGATAGGTGTTGGAGGTTCAATTTTCTTTGGAGTGCTGGAGAAAACGAAACAGATACTTGCTAATACTCGCCCGGGGAAGCAGGAGCCAATCTCTTCTTGGCAAGATTAACCTTTTCTTGTTTATTTTGATTCACCCTTATCTTTGCATAATGCAGAGTTGAGGAGGTCATCTTGGTCCTTTTCTTCTCTGCTAAAACACATTGGTCACTTATTTACAATGCCTAATGATTTGGGAAAATTTTATGGTGATTTGGAGAGGTAAAGAAATTTCTCTCATTGTAAGCTGATCCAATAGGGTTTATGTCAGAATGAGGACAGAATCCCGGTCGAAGAAGCCCATCTTGAAATTGAAATATATTTAATCAAATTCTGTGTTTTGTTTTTAATATTAATCGAATCCCGGTAACGTGGGGAAACGTACCATTTAATGTCTACGTGTTGCAAGTTTCATGAGTCCATTTGTGGACTTAAACAGGAATTAAGACAGTGGTCTTCAAAATTTGCTGATGCACTGCTTCAATTTAGATTTTATGAAACTAAAGTCAGATTATTTCTTGTTCACCAACGGTACCAACTCCTCATTCATTGTTTTCTGGTTTATGTTATGACATTGTGATTGTTAGTCCTTCTGTAGATCTTATCAATTCACTTAAAACAATTTCTACATACAAAGTTTAAGTTTAAAGATTTAGGGGTCTTGAAATATTTTTTTGGGTTTGGAGATTGTCAGATTCTCAACTGACACATTTTTATCTCAAATACGTCATACATTATAATTGTAAGAAGATACTGGTTTCCTGTCATCTAAACTAGCACTTGATATGGATCCTAAATCTCAATTAAAAATCCCCATGAGGGTGAATTATCATCTTATGCTCCTTCTTATCAAAAACTTATTAGCAGATTGTTGTACCTAGTCATTTCTAGGCCTAACATTTTCTTTTTGCAGCACATGAGTTAGCTAATTTCTGTCTCAGTCATGCCTTCCGCATCTGCAAGCAGCGGACAACACTCGGATAAGGTATCTCTTCTCTTCGTAAAGTCATTTACACTTTGAAGGTCTTCTTAATACCTGATTGGGCATCTCGTCTAGACCCGAGAATTATATTTGTAGGTATTATATATTTCTTAGAGTTTCTATGATCTTCTAGAAAGTAAAAAAGTAATGCACACTTTTCAAGTCTTTTGTAGAATTTGAGTATCGCGATCTATCTTTAACAGTTGACGAATTGTTATGAATTAAACAATTGCGTCGTGATTCACAAAAATGCATTAGTTTTTTCTGGTGATAGTTAAGCCTGTCATTCACGTTTCTAGTCTGGTGCTTCACGAATGAGTTAAACACGTTAAAAGTAATTGTCACTTTATTCGAAATCAGATTGTAACAAAGGCTTCTTCCCATTCGGTCTCGCCATCAACCTATGGATATTTTGACGGAAGCTTCATCTTCTTATGATATGCTTCTCCTCTACTATCTAAGATTTAACCCAAAAACATATTTGCTTCATCTTGAGGAGGTATATTAGTTTATTTTATTAATAAATTAATTAGTTTACTTCCTCATTAGTTTTGATGTTGATGTATCTATAAATACTCATTGTAAACCGATTATTAGTAATTAATGATAGATTATTCTTTTATTGGGTGTTAAACTTCGATATATGTAGATGTGTATGTATGTATGTATTATGTCTTTAAATAAAAAAATTCATTCTGAATGATAAAAAAAAAAAAAAAAAAATTAATAATACAAGTTGGTATAAAATACATTATTAGATAATTTGTAACAACAATTAAAATGTGGAGAATCAGTCAATTTATAATTAATATCATATTATATTAATTTATATTATTGGTGGGTAGGTACTGTATTTAGCTAATAATTTTATGGTAGATGATAAATTTTATAGTTAATAGAATATTAATTAAAACCCTTTAAACTTAATACTACAAGTTGGTATAAACAGTACGAGGAATATCAATTGGGATTATTATAAAGATTATATAAAAAATACACGTCTTATTAAAATAAAAAAAAAGTTGAAATTTAAGCAATAAGATTAAGATAAAATTAAGATTTTGACTGGGAGATAAGTTAGATTAATACGAAATTTTTTGTCCAAAGTTAAACATGTTATATGTATATATAATATTCTGTGCCAAAGATAATTCTATTACCAAACATAATATGATTACCATTAATTGCAAGCAAGATGGAATTACAATATTGTTCTGACCACACAAGACAAGCAACTTGTCTAAGCATATATTTAACTATATGTTTATGTAGTAAAACTCCTGTTAAAAGTTTTGTTAAGTCTCATTGTTTACGTGCATACATTTACATAGTAATTGTTTAATAGTGAAAAGCCAACCCGGGGGCACGATAAATTAGAGACTCTAATGAGCAGAAGAAAGGAGTGAAATGTGTTGAGCAGGCAAATTAATTAGTTAAGAAGAATATGGAAAGAGAGCGAAGAATCTGTAGGCAGGATGTGTTTGTAGCTGTACTAGTGGCGTGCTTGGGTGTGAATATATGGTTGGTGAGTAAAGTTTTTATGGATTGTAATATGATGAGGATGAGTTGGAGCGGAAGATCAGCAATGGAAGCCGAGGCTGTGGGAGCCATAACATGTTCAGGCCATGGAAGGGCATACATTGACGGCGATGATAGTGATGGGAAATCAGAACCTGTTTGCGAGTGTAACTTATGCTTTCAAGGCACTGATTGTTCCGTTCTTATTCCCAATTGTAAAGCTAACGCTGATGGGTATTTATCACTCCTGCTTTTTTCTCTGCGTATACATATATATATATATATATATACATATATCCTATACCTATTCTTCATGATGAGAAATGAAGTTGGTTGATTTGATTTGATTTGATTTGATAATGATGGGCAGTGGGGATCCATTATTCTTAGAGCCATTCTGGGTGAAGCATGCGGCAAGCAGTGCAATGGTAGTGGCAGGATGGCACAGAATGAGTTATACATACAATGACGAGAGTTTCATGTCAAAAGAGCTTGAAAAGTTGATACGCAAGCTTCATGCATACGTGGGGAATGCCATCACAGAAAACAGGTACATACTGTTTGGTGCAGGCTCAAGCCAACTGCTGGCTGCTGCTGTTCATGCCTTATCCCCCACCAATTCCTCCGCCCCACCTGCTGCTGTTCTTGCTTCTGTTCCTTATTACGAGGTTTTTTGCTTTTATCTCCATCTCTTACTCATCAATTGCTCATGTCTTTTCGCTTATAACTATTGTAAGCTTTGGTTACAGCTGTATAGAACACAAGCAGAATTGTTTAAGTCAACGGTGTTCAAGTTTGAAGGAGATGCAAGGTTGTGGACGAATGATTCATATGCCGACAGACAAGTGATTGAATTTGTGACTTCCCCAAACAATCCAGATGGGCTGCCAAATAAGGCAATTGTGAATGGGCCAAATGCAAAATCAATTCATGATTACGCTTATTACTGGCCGCATTTTACGCCAATTCCAGCTCCAGCTGACGAACATCTTATGATTTTTACAATCTCTAAGCTCACCGGCCATGGTGGAACTCGATTTGAGTAATTATTTAATTTTAAGACAATTTTATACCGCTGTTAATTTCAAAAGCGATTTAACGAATTAGGTAATGGGCGGTACAGATGGGCAGTGATAAAGGAGAAGTCAGTATATGAAAGAATGACAACATTTATAGAATTAAACAGCATGGGGCTTTCAACAGATACTCAACTCAGAGTTCTCAAACTTCTTAAAATAATAGTAGGAGCAAGAAAAGAAAGAGACATATTCGATTTCGGCTACAACACCATGAAGAGTAGGTGGGAGAAGCTCAAAGCCACGTTCTCAACTTCCAGCCGTTTTACCCTTCAGACAATTCCTCCTCAGTACTGCACTTTTTTACGCAGAGTTAGAGAATCTTCACCTGGTAAATTAATTTACTACGTTAAGAACAAAAGTTAAACCAAATGGTCCCTCTACTCCAATCTTGAGAAGCTCGTTCTTTCTGATTAATTACTTCCCCGTAATAATAACTTGTTCTCTGATCACAGCTTATGCATGGGTGAGGTGCAAGAGGGAAGAAGATAAAGATTGCAGTGCAGTCCTCGATGCAGCAAATATAATTGGTCGTCGAGGAAGCATGTTTGGTGCTGAAAATCGATATGTACGTCTCAGCCTTATAAGAAACCAAGATGATTTTGATCTACTCATACACCGATTAAACAAACTTGTTATGGAGGAAGATGGCAATAAAACTGTATGAAGAATGGAATCATCATCTTCTCAATCTATGTTCTGTGTTCAACAGATGGTCCAACAAATCTCAAGAATAGTATCTGATTGGGTTCTTTTATATGTTGTTATCACTTCTCTCTTTCTTTCTTCTCTTTCTCTTTGCATCTCCTACGTCATCGATTCTGAATTTCTCCAATTCTTAAGAATAGTATCTGATTTTTTTCTAACAGTGCATTAGGTTATAGGTTGAACATCTCATTGCTTCTTCTTTCTTTTTGCTTCCACGGGGTTCGTGTTTCTTTGTCTAGCTTTCAGGTGAAAGGTGATGGGATTTTAAATTCTGTGTTACATATCCTAAACTCCATAAATTATCAGGCTGCGAGAATCTTATCTGACTCTATGGAAAGCTTCAAACCCTATTTTTATATAACAAATTGTCTGATACCTTATAGCAATTGTTGTTTTGGAGACTTGGATCAAGTCTTGTGATTATCAACCCTATTTTTGTTAGTCTTAGTAAATGCTTCAGTTTTCGATTGACTAATATAATTTTTGTGCAGTTTAGGATCTTTCAACTAAGAGGCATTGCTCTTCAATTAGCAAATTTTTTTCTCTTTCTCTTTCTTTTCCTCTCCAATGTTATTGACCTCAAGTTTCTTCAATTTTTAAGAGTAATATCTGGTTTGGTTTCCTCATTTTTTCTTTGCCATTGATTGTATCATTTTGATATATTTAATCGATTTTATTTATCAGAAATATAGATACGTGAATGTTGAATTTTTTTTTTTTTTTTTTTTTCAGTTTATCATATCTATCTTTCTTTTTGTTTAATAGTTCGCTAAATCCGGATATATATATATATATATATCTTTTTGTGCTTCTCTTTTCTCACTCGATGTTGTCAACTTCGAGTTGCTTCGAATTGCAAGAACAGTTTTTTATTCGTTGTTTCACAAGCTTTTATCACTCCTTGTTTTCTCTTCTCCTATGTTGATTGTTTCATTTTGATTCATTTCTACGATTTTCTTGATCTATACCATTGTAGTGTGAATCTTAAATATTTATTTTTCTTTTCAAATGCATCATTGTCTTTTTGTTTGTTTTTTGTGTTTTATCATTGAGATGGAATTGTTCGTTGAGTTCTATAATTTCTATTTCCAAAAATCCTCTTAACTATATTTTTATTTTCCACAACACTTGCTTGAATTTTGTGAACTAGATCTAACGCACAATATGCCGCTGTAATTGCTCTCGCATTGTCTTTCATGTGTTGAGTGTTTTGTTTCATTTCATATATTTTCTTGATCAATTCTCTAGGTACTTCTTTTTTTTCTTTCATATACTCTTTTCTCTTTAAAATTGAAACATCAAAAAAGCATTCTATTACAATTCAAGGTTAAAGACTACAAATTTCTGGAGCTAAGCCAGAAGAGAAATTTAGATAAGTTTACTAACGGCCTCTTTTCTCTTTCTTTTTTGTGTTTGCTGTCATGTATTTTTTTCCTTCAAGTTTCTATACCATATTACGTGCTTGTAGCCATACCATGTTTTGTAGTTACAAAGTTTTTAGTAAACCATGGCTTGAATTAATCCTGTTATGTATTATATTGTAGTTTCTGACTGTTGTATTTGAATTGCGCATTACTGTAACACCCAAAATATTTGTTTATATTATTTTTATTTTTATTTTTATTTAATTTTTCTTTTTTTTTGTATTTGAATTTTTTAGATTTTAATTTAATTTAATTTAATTTAATTCAATTTAATTTAATGAAAATAAAAATAATAATAATGATAAAATTGGGTAAAAATATTATTTGGATTTAATTGAAATTGATTTTGAAAAAAAGAGGTGAAAATTTAGATTATGGGGGTGTTTTTGAAAAGAAAATCGAAAATCGGGGGGTCAAAACGCAATTTAAAAAAGTTGTGCCACGTCAGCAACCCGGTCAGCAGCCTCGGCCAACCAGGACACGCCGCGTGGCAAGAAAACGCTGACACGGGACGGGCCACGTTGGCGATCCGCGTGCGTGCGATCAGACGGCCCAGATCCGTTCCCGCGCGCACGGACGGTTCAACACAACCAATCAGGCATTTACTGCCACATATGACCTTCCCCCACCGCCATATGACCATATCCACACTATAACATTCGATCTCATTGGAATAAATCGCTACTGATAATTGGGAAATAGTAGAGAAAGGATTAACCTTAGAAGGTCCCTAACCTAATCAACAAATTTAAACTTGAATATTACAAATCAATTCCTTCTCTATCATTCTTAAATCATATAATTTTTTTTTTCAGAAACTACGCAATCAATTAATAGCTATCTACTGAATACTAATATTGTAATTGTAACAGTCCCGGAAGTTTAAATGAAATATATGTATTAAAAATCTCAAATGCGGAAGCGTAATAAAAATTTTGATTAACATCCCTTACACAATAACCAAAACGTATTCAAAACATGAAAGAACAAACTAACTAAAAGAGATACTCGAAATAAGAACTATAAATATAACTATGGAGTCTTTAGGCGTCCCCTTCGCCCTCTTCCTGCGGAACGGGCTCGGGAACAATGTCTTCCTGATCTGAAATGGTTAAATAAGGAATGAGCTACACTAGCCCAGTAAAGACATCACATTATCTCACCGCCACAAAAGTAAAGGTGTGTAGAAAACAAAAATGACTAATGGAGCATAATTTATAACGAACTCGTTTATTAATATAAAAACCTTTACTGTCCACTTATCTCGGTGAGATCCATGAAAACAACATATAAAAATAATAACCTTATAATATCATGAAATCATACACACTTTATAATATAACACATATCATACATTTACATTTCAATCATCAGAAAACAGATTTCCTCTTTTACCAGCCTACTAGTATCCCTGGGGATCCATAGGGGGTCCCCGCTACACGTGAACCATTAACATGTACAACCTGATTCCAGGGCCGTCCCCATACCCCGTCCGGTATGGGCGCCAAAACCATGAACCTCAATACCCCGTCTTGTATGATGGTGAAATGGGTCGTCCCCATACCCCGTCCGGTATGGGCGCCAAAACACATAAGGTCTCCATAACCCGTCCGATATGAGAGACCACGTTCCCGGTAGGGTTCCCTACGGACCCGATCCGTCCACCATCTACTAAGCTATCTAGTCAGGCTGTCTACATTATCCATTCATCAATTCATATAACCTTTTTGCCATTTTTTTTGTCTCACTCATCCAATCATACACAAACATGTAAACTAGTCATCGACACCAAACAAGACAATATAGTACCGGGTTCACCATAATACAAACTATAATAAAAGAAATCATAGTTCATGCATACGAGACCATAACATAATTACATCAAACATCATACTGCATTTAATACTGGAAATTAGATCAAACAATAACAGACAAACATTGTATCAGACTCGGGCTCCATTGGCAACCTCAATCAATTATACATTTATAAAGTCACACAGTACAGTTTAATTATTTACTTAGCTTTAATATCGTGATAGGAAATAGGGTGAGGAGTCCTTATCTGTTTTGGGGTCTGAATTCAACTCTACAGTGTGCCTATAGACTGTCCCTAATTTTCCTAAATTTTTTCTGAAAAACTGAAACGCACTACCGGTACCTGCACGTGTCCCAAAAAAATCTCAAATTAGACCTAGGGCCCCTTTCGGCCAATATCGGAATTCCGGCACGGCAGCTCCGCCATGCTCCGACGACGGCGGCGGCGATTCGCCTCGGGTTGGCCGTTTTCGGCCACACTTGCATCGGTCCCTGCGATAAAACAACCCTAGGGCCCTCGGTGGGCCAAAAAAATCATAAAAAACCGAAACTTACCGGCGATGGTGCTCTCGGGTGCGGTGGCTCCTCCAGTGTGAGTCGTGTTTTGATATTTGGCTCCGATCAACCTGTAGAGAAAAGAACGGTGATCACAGTGATATAAAATTTACATCGAACGGAGGCCGGGAAGGGCCTCATCGGAGGAAAAAAATAGAGGGGGGGCACGGCGGCGTCGTTGGACTTCGGTTGGGTTTTCCGGCCGTTTGGCCGGTGGTTTAGCTCCGGTTTAGCCATAGGCAGACTCAGCATCGAAAAACGAGCTAGGAGGAGAAAATTTACCTCGATCAACGGTCGAAAACTTCCCCGGTGTAGCTGCGGGTGGCGGCGGCCGGCTCCTCCGGCGTCTGGTTCTTCTTCTCCGGCGAGGCACTAGCGGGCTAGGGTTTTGTGGTAAAGTGTGGGTGGGGTTATTTATACCCTTTGCCTTTTAATCTCAACCGTCCATCAAGATTAAATCTGGACTGTTTGATCGCGATTTAATTGGGATTAAATCTGGGCCGTCTATCGCGATGCAATCTGGGCCGTCCGTGCCTGATTGAATCTGGGTCGTCCGTACGCGTGAATCTGGGTCGTCCGTGCGCGCGAGAATGGATCTGGGCCGTCCAATCGCACGCACGCGGATCGCCCACGTGGCCCGTCCCCTGGTCAGCGTTTCCTTGCCACGCGGCGTGTCCTGGTTGGCCGGGGTTGCTAACCGGGCCGCTGACGTGGCTGATGACGTGGCACAACTTTTTTAAATTGCGTTTTGATCTCTAATTTTCGATTTTCTTTTCAAAAATACCCCCATAATCCAAATTTTCACCCTTTTTTTTCAAAATCAATTTCAATTAAATCCAAAAAATATTTTTACCCAATTTTATCATTATTATTATTTTTTTTATTTTTATTAAATTAAATTAAATTAAATCAAATTAAATTAATTAAAAATCTAAAAAATTCAAATAAATAAAAATAAAAATAGTAAGATAAAAATTAAATTACTTGGGTGTTACATATGTACTATATATTTTTGTTAAAAAATAAATTTAGAAATTTAAAACTAATAAAAAAAAATGATTGCACATAGAATTTTATTGATGATTAATTTTTTATATAATATTAATTATTAAATTAACTCATGATATATGATTATTTTAAATACATTTTAATTTTTTATTTGTTAAAACAATTTTAAATTTAATATACTAATATATAATTATAACTATTTATTTTTAATATATAAATAATTTTATTTTTATTAAAATTAAATAAATATAATAATATAAATAATAATTATTTATTTAAATATATATATATAATTATATTGATAAATAATTTTTTTTTCTTTATGTACTTTTTTTATACCATTTATTATTACATATAATATGTATGGATAAATTAATAATTTGATTGAAAATACAATTATATCATTTTATTATCTAAATAAAAATATGTCATTAATATACATTAATATATTATCATTCAAACGTGAAAAAATTTTATTATTATAATATTGTGTTGTTATTATTTAATTACTGTTATTATTATTAAATATTACTGAAATTTATCAAAACAAAACGTTAGAGCTCTCCGAGATGCGGACCAGGCACCCATTTGAGTTCTTATTTGTATTGTATGTTGCAGCCCAAGCAACCGCAGGAAATCGGGTTGGATCTTCCCAAATTAGCCGTTATTTTTATTTTTATTTTTATCTTTTTAACCTAGACACATCCAGTCTCAAATTATCGTGCGTAAGAACGACGCCGTCTCAACCCTGTAGCGTAAGAACGACGCCGTCTCGACCCTCTAGCGTAAAAATAGCGCCGTCTCGACTCTCTAAATCCTTCTTACGCATTCTCTGCTCTTTACGTGCCACGTTTTAGGGGCTCTGCTTGTCAAGAGCCAGTAGCGGTCTAGAGCGGCAAAGCTTTGAGGAATTGGATTTATCATCGGTTTCACTCCATCCCAAAATAACTACAATAATGAAAATCATTTTCGTTCCTTGCTTGCAGGACAATTACACCTACTTGTATGTAACTCTCTCTCTCCTTGTTTGTTCAGCTTCTTTAGGATTCTGCTCCTCCTGTTGATTTGATTTGATTTGATTATTGTTCTGGTTTTTCTTTTTTTGTTTTTTATCCTTGCTGGCGTTTCTTTTTTTTTTTTTTGTTGAAAATTAGAATTCTTGACGAGATCACCAGTGATCCGGCAATTGTGGATCCAGTAGAACCGGAGTAGGTTGTCAATGCTGCCAAGCATCGTGGGGCGCAACTCAAGCTCGTTCTTACTACTCATCACCACCGGTACCCTCTTATATTATAACTCCTTCCTTTAATCCTATGCTCCTTTTTCTTTTTCTCTTGGACCCTCAAAGTTGGGTCTTCTTTGAGTTTGATTGATTGTTCAAGTTAGTTTTTAGTGGAGGCAATGCTCTTGCATTGACTTTGGAGATGGTGCTGTATAGAGTTTTGCGTGCATTCTTTTTTTTTTTTTTACTTGTCAATAGATCTTCAGAATACTTTTATCTCTCCCTCTCTTGATTGTACTGATCTTGTTGTATCTCTCTTCTGAATTGTTATTTTTGTCTGGAATGCACGTGCCTGACGAGCTTATCTTTTATGCACAGGGCTTCAGCCATATTTCCCCTAGATGGAAGTGTTGCTCTAGTTTATCTTGGTGTAAGAAGAAAGGAGTCTATACTTGATGGTGCATTTATCTGATATTGTTGTTAGTTGTTACTGTATGCTGTTGAAGGAAAATGGAGGTAATCACATTTCAATGGCTTTAGGATTCAGACCTTAATTGTTCATGCGTTTCTCAGGGAGACAAACCACAAAATCATATTGTTCTAGACTCATTAGAAATACCTCACCTTTAATCATACGATCGTGTTCTTATGCTGAAGTAATTCTAGTGTCTTGAGTACAATTTATAGGAAGATTGTGATAGACTTACTTCATTGTCAGAAACCTATCTTGATCTGTGAAGAAATAAAGGAAGAAGAAGAAAAGGAAAGAAAAGAATTGAAGCACAACTTTTGCTGTAGAAAAAGAAATTCAATAATCATTCATGTTTTTCCCTGATACAAAAATCAAGCTAACGCCACCTTTTACAGCCGAAAAGTAATTCTTAGTATCGTGTGAATACAGTTTATAGTAACATTGTGATAAACTTATATCACCTGCTTGAGATGAAGAGGAGCTCCATTTTAAGTTACTGGATATAGGGTTTGTGTTATTTTAGTAGGTTTTAAAAGCTCATTCAAACTGCAGGTGCCCATGGAGGTGCTACTTCTTCCACTTTTCATGTTCCGACAGAGGTAATTGATGTTACATGTTTATTATCTACCCTTTCCCCATTTTCTTTTTGGGACTACGCTCATCCCATAGATTGGTTGTCAAACAAAGTATGCAAACTGAACAATTTGCTTCAACCCCTGATGCCCTAATTTTTCTCTTTATAATATTGTAGCCCAAATCAAAATCAAAATAACTGTAGAATTTAATTCAAAATTGTTAATAAGTTTGGGAATCTAATGTTAGAAGATAAAATATAAAAAAGTTTCTATGCAGATACATAACAATATACAGTTTATATATAGCAGTAGCAGTGATAGATCTGTCTATTTATTACTATTTAACCGTATATTTGTCGTAATTTATTTTTTCAACATTTCAGACGGGCTAATTTTATTTTATTAGAGTCTCATCTTCCCATAACTTAGTGATATGGTTGTTTCCTCGTTAGCTAACATGACCCTTGTTTATGTCCCAACTTTAGTAGCGAAATATTCGTCAATGACAATCTTTCAATTGATCCCAAATTGTTTCGATCTTTGTCGGATTGATAACATTTTTTGCACTTACGAGAACTTCTGTTGCGCGTATGAACGGAACGAGAAAGCCGAAGGGAAAAAACTAATTCTCGATTCATTAGAAAAACTTAAAATAACAAAAATTACAATGTTGCTCTTCGCGAGCAACAACTCATATCCCAAAACCCACGTGATAAATCGCATAACAAAATTTACGCACCTATGAAACTCTCATGTTGTTTGATTGATTTTTTTTATAAGCAATTAATATACGATAAAGATTTAGTAATTGCAGATGACTGTAATTACACATGTTTCATTTTAAATTTCTGGGACCGTTACATTAATGATAACTGTTTTGTTTAAATCGATAGGATAGTTTAGTTTAGTTTTATATTCAGTTAAATTATCAATTTATTCATGTGTTATTATTATAATATTAAATGAAAAAGTATAAAAAAAATAAATTTTGAATTTAAAAATAAAATATATATTAATAAATAATTGTGAGATTAAAATTATCGAATTAATAGTTTGAAAAAATTTTAAAAATAAAAATTATTCCACCAATCGTACCATTTATTTGAAAGTGATGATAATGTTATGTCTTGAAAGTAAAGCATTAGACTTTTTGACGTTAATGTGGAGGGTTTACACACAAGGGGAGAATTTCTTTCTTTTTAACTTTTTTTTTTTTTTTTTTTTTTTTGTATCTTTCATTAGGATTATGCTTTAATGAAAAGAGAGGAGGACCCAGAAGAGCACTAATTTGATTTGACCGAGACAGCTGGTTGGGTTTGAATCAGAATTCACATGGGATTTAATATTTCATTGGATGCCCACCCGTGAATTTTATACGGACCGTGTTGGGATTTGATGTAAGTATATAAATCAAACCAAATGCTTGATGAGGAGATGGAAAGAAGAACACCAAGAATTACAAAAGAAGAAAGAGAGAGAGATGGACTTTGAGGAAATCTATCCGTTTTATTTGAAGTCCAGCGGTAGGGGACAGGACTGAATCAACAGCAAACAAACTAACAAATTTTAATAATGAAGGAAACAATTTCCATGGCCGTACTATATTGTACAAATCAAAGCATGTGACACAAAAATAAAGTAATTCAATAACGGTGGTGGGAGACAAAAGAGGGGAAAAGGAAAAGCGTCTGTAATTCCCCCTCAAGCACTGCTAATGGTGATTACAGTTTTTTTTTTTTTTATTATTATTATTATCTGGAGAGAAATGGGATTGCCCTCCATCTCCTGGTAGAGATTATGATAGATACAATATGTATAAATGGTTATTACCTCTCCCCTCCGACGGCTGTTTCCTGTGCCTGAGGAGATTTGTAAGAGGAGTAACGTGCTTCGAGATCAAACCAAGTATCAGCATCGATCAAATTGTTGAATTCTTTGAAAGTGGCCATGTGTTGAAGATACTCTCGGGTACTTCCCTTCTCCTTGAGAGCATTTAGAACGTTGACGAGTGCTCGGCTGGCTGCGTAGACGGTGGCAAGTGGGTGTTTCATCAGATGAAAACCCATGTCTCTCAGCTCTTCCGGCGTGTGTAAAGGTGTAATCCCACCTTCAATCATGTTAGCAACTCTGTATCCGTTTGTTCTTCGCCCGATTTCTTTTAACTCCTCGTCGTTTCTGGGTGCCTCGACGAAGCATCCGTCGGCTCCGGCCTCGATGTAAAGATTAGCCCTAGCAATCGCATCTTGTAGACCGTATTTTGCAGATGTCGAACGAGCATCGGTTCTGGCCACCAGGAAAAAATCTGCGTCGCCGATTGCCTCCCTCGCTGCCGCTATCTTTGCAGCATGGTCTTCTGCTACGATAACCTGACACGCCATTAATTACTTCTTTACTTTCCAAAACAGAATTTGATTCCCCCTAAAAAAGTAATAATAACAATGATTATTACCTGCTTGCCAGCCATGTGTCCTGAATGACGAAATTGAACACACAGAGAAAACAAATGATTAGCGACTGTGACTAACAAAAATAAATCAACTTTATGATTAAGAAAAACAAAGAAAGAGGTGTCGCCCATTTACCACACTTCTTAGGCCATGCTTGATCCTGAAAACCAGCAGGATTAAACAGGTGTTAAGATTAAATAAATTAAATCTTTTAGATTAAAACAATTATATTGTCTTCCAAAGTAGTAATCACCTCAAGGAAACAACCAGCAGCGCCTGCTGAAATCAAATCCTTCACAGTCCTGGTAACGTTGAGAGCATTGCCACCACCAGTGTCTGAAAGTTGAAAAATCACATCATTATTTTATTTAATTAAAAACCCAAATGTGTTAATAAATCTAAAAGAATCCTTTTTAAAAAACAAGAAGAATAATTTACATAAATCAAACAAAAAAAAAAAAAAAAAAAAAAGGGCCAAGGCTCAATCATTAAAGTAAAAAAAAAGGTCAAATTATTATGAAGCCCATAACTTTATTTTTCTAAACCCCACCCCCCAGAAAATCATATTTACAACTAGGTAATATTTATTAACAATTATGTAGATTTTTTTATTATATATTATGATCGAGTAATTTGTATTTCGATGTTATTAAAAATAATTTTAGTTAATATTTTATAAAAAAATAGTCGTTTTTTAAATAAATTTTGATAAAAAAAAAATACATTTTAAAATTGTGGATTATAATTATTGTATTTAAATCTTTTAGATATTTGTTTTTATTATTATTTAAAAAAATATATAATTTGACTAAATATTATAAAGTAGTGTTGGGAGAAAAATATTTGACAAATCATTTTAAGATTTCTTACTTGGATATTACTACATATTATTTAATTTTTAAATTAATTAATATGTAGTAATTATGAAGGGGTCACATATTATATGAGGAGATTTAAAAATGTCAACGCCAATGATTATGTTTAATACCTGCTACATTAATCATTAAATTTTTTCGGGATTAGTGACGTAACTACAGAATTAGCAGACTGTTAATTAAAACAATAGAGCGATGGAGTTGCTTAATTACCAGCATCAACAATGACGGATAACTTGGGAGCCGCGTCGCAAACTCTTCTCGCCGTTGACGCCATTTCCGGCGGCCTAATTTCGTGAAATTCGAATTAATATAATTTAGTTTTTTTATAAATAAAAAAAAAAAACTGAAAAAACAGAGGCAGATTTAAATTTGAATTTGATAAAATTAGGTGAAACGCACGTAAGGAAGCCGAAATCAGGTTTGCCGAGGAGAGAGGCGGAGACGGCATAGCCGGAGCAGAAGCTAGCGCCGAATCCAGCACGCTCGATCAAAGTAGCAGAGAGTGCATCGTAGCAGCCAGGCATGAGAACACAGCCTTTGTCCTCGATGAGACGGTGGATGCGAGTGTGCATTCCCGCGGTTTGATTGAAGTGGCGGAGAGTTGATAGAGCCCTGGTGGACTTGCGGAGAGCAGCTCCGGTGGCCATTTTTATGAACCGACACGTCGAGGAAGAAGGAAGAAGGAAGAAGGAAGAAGGAAGAAGGGAATTGTTGGTGGGTGGCAGGAGATGGAGAAGAAGAGGAGACCTCGTGGGGTATTTAAAACGGTTGGATGGTCGGTACTTACGCGCCATTAGGCACGTGCAGAAGGTGTTTTTGAATCAGTATCTACGGTGGAGACCACACAATAATTTCACGTGGGCCATCCTTGAATCTTGATCAAGGCTTAAAATTTATAAAATTATTTTTAAATTAAAAATCTAAAAAAAATGGTGGTTGAGCTTCTTCATTCTTAAATACAAGTCACTCTATCAATTAATTACAACTTAAATATATACATACACCCACACATACATATACATATATATATATCGCAATATGTATATATATATATATATAATAGGACATACATAATTTTTCCGTAACCCAATTATATATTAAAACTATGTTTAGTACATTGGGTAAATTTTATTTATCATGTTATATTAAAAGTTTCCTCTTAATTATATATATATATATATATGTATTTTAAATTACTTGTTACTTAAAAACTATAACACGGAAAAGATGTTCACTTTTCACTTTTATCATTTTAAAAGTAAAATAATAATAATACTTATATATATATATTATAAAGTGAAGTTTTATAATACAAAACTGTATCGTTTGGTCCAGTTTCTTTATGCTTTCTGATTATATTATAAAGTGAAGGTTTAAAAGAATTATAAGAATAATTTTTTATGATAATGTTTTGAAGTAAAAGTGGTACAATATTTAGTAAATTAAATACGGTGGATATAAAATATTATATTATATTTTAATGATGACGCTATAATAATTTAAATAACATCATATGTATATGTATATGTATATATATATATACATTTTTGGATGTGAATGTGAATGTTCCATGTGCAAATTCATTAGATGCGATCTACAATCATTATTATACAATTTGTTTATATTAAAAAATAATAAATTATGTGGACATGTGAACGGCGAAAACAAGTTGAAACTAAATTTTATACTACGTCCACATGTAATTACACATATACTTACATGAACAATACGTTTTATTTTATTTTTCCACATGGCGTAGGTACAAATCAATATATACATATACATATACATATATATACATACATAAATTTGTGTTAGTTGATTTTAAAAATTAAAAAATACAAATTTCCAGTAGCGGAGGTAAAACAGCATGGCAAATGTTGTTCCTAATAATGATGTCTGACTTAAATTAAAAATTAAATTAAATTAAACAATATATATATATATATAAACAGTCACCTTTCTCGTATTGTTAATAAAATAAAACATTCATGAATTATGCACTCTTATAAAATTACATTATTTATTTGAAACATTTTTTTAATTTGTATTGACAATTAGATTAATTAAATAGAATAAATTAATCATCCACCATAACATGGCCTCCCCTTAATATATATATATATACATATTTATATATACATATACCATACTACATGGATAAAGTGAGGTAACGTTCAATTAGTTCTCTCTCTCTCTCTCTCTCTATATATATATATATATATATATATGTGTGTGTGTGTGTATTATTGAAAAGAAACTCTTGTGAAAGTCTTTTTCTTTACTTTTTTTTCACATGGGTTATGAAGTACTATTAGTTTAGCTCCATTAATTTATTTTTAAAATTTAATACGCTCTATGATATATTAATTTTATAAAGATAATTTTTTTGTTAATCTCTTGATTAATTTATTAATAAGAATTTCAATTTGTATAATAAATTATCTTTGACTAAGAAATTGAATTTTGTGTATAATATTAATGGTAATAAACCAAAAAAAAAAAAAACTAGTGAAATTACTTATACCATACACTTTTAAACATCTTCTAATAATATATAAAATTATTGCAATAATATACTAATAGTGAAAAATAACTTGAAGAATACTAATTGAAAATTAATTTCGTAATTTATTATATATTAAATTTTATTCGTTATTTACACAAAATGAAACTTCTTAAATTTTCACTATTAAAGGATACAAGTTACGGACAAAAGAAAAAAAGAAACATATAGATATATATATGGAAACTTCATCGTGTTACCGCTATTATTAAAATCAATATACAATAAGAGACGAAAATCGAGAGAATTAGTTGAACTTGTTACAATTTTATTATGTATTTAAGAGTTTATTAGTAATGAGTTTATTTAATTTAACAGTTATAGAATAGTAGAAGTATTTTGTTAACGGGTTATGTAGTTATTTATTTTTTGTAATATTTATTTATTTTTATTTAAACGAATTAATTTTATTAGTAAAAATTATTTGAGTTCAGTTCAATTTTTTTATTACTTAATTTCAATATAACTAAATTTAAAAAAAAAAAGTAATTCTTGATGTGTATTACATTAACAAGATATTTAATTTAATTTTAAATTTTAATTATGACTTAATTATTTATATTTAACGTATAATCAATTCAATTTTATTTATAATTTTAATTTAAAAATGACAATATTTTAATTTTTGGATCCGATCCGGTTTTTACACCGGTTTTTAAAAATAAAACCGGCTTGGGATAAGAAACAGGATAAGAACAAATTTTTAAATAAATAAACGGCAAAAAAAAACTTGACTCCATGAGTGAGAGTTGGGGGGGACCACAAGAAAGTGGGTAGCAAAACTGGGGCCCACCAGGCTTGGCATAGATCGACAAACGAGGACACGCACCTCATGGGTACGGGCCATGCCAGGTGGCAACGGATCCCACCTCCACATGCGCGTTTCCCACGCGCCTCGCCCTTTTACTGCGTATTAATTATCACGCAGCTTCCTCGCCCGGCCCCGTTCTTTACGCACCTCTAATTTATTTATTTATTTATTTATTTTTTTAAAAAAAAATTGTATTTATTTGCAGTACCATATAATACGCCTCGCTTATCAACAGTTTGCATCGCTGCTGATCTGAAAACTGGCTGTTCCCATCCCACCTGTCTTCTTGTCTTTTAAAAAATAAAAAAAATAAAAAACAAATTTGTCCGGTAGTGTCATTTTCAGGTTTCCTAATATTTCGATAGGCGGTACGGCTTCGCAGTCCTGAAAGGCCACCCTCTTTCCTCCTACTTTCCTATTCTGTCCTCAACCTCCCCTTACTCTTTCGTTACTTTTGGATTTCCCTCCCCCCACCCACCCATAAATCTCGAACCCTTCCATCCTCTAATTGGGTCTATTCTCAATTCCCTCAAAATTGCATCTTTGATCATCAATGTACGATATAAACCATTAAGTTTGTAGTAATATACATACATATATGTGTGTCTATAAATCCTCCACGTCTTTCATCAAACATTATCTAAAATCTCACTTGTCAACTTTCACAAATCCTACACGTTTTACTTACCCTCTTTTTAACTTGTAAATTAGTCAATATATAATCACCCAAATCCCTTTCTTTCCCATTATTTTAAAACAAAATTCATGGAAAAAAAGCTATACCAAAAATATTGAAAATCTCCGCCAAACACTTTTTTTCAACCGCGTATTATTGTACATTAGAATACCATTCTTTCTTTCTAAGCTACTAAACACTTCTTTTCAATCATATATCATTAAATATTAACATACTTTTGAATCAAAATGGGGACATTTGTTCAAACCTTGGGTAAACTACAAACGGTATAGTTTGTTCTAACCTTATTTGTAAAAATTAAAATTTGGAACAAGTCGTTGTAACCTAACGTCGAACAATTACCTAGTAGAATTCTTTCTTTGGTCACAATTCATGTACGAAACAAAGTATAGTACAATACATTTATGTTTCCCTCATAGAATACTATGATTTTGTCTAATTTCATACTAAAAAGTTGACAAACATTATTTTAAAAAAATATTGGATTGCATTATCACTTATGCTGGTACATACAAGTTTATATAATATTATTAAATGTTACGTTTAGTTTATTACTGAGTTTAAGTAATAAAATTAGACAAATAAAAATTATTGGTTAAAAGGTTTTACCTTATTACGCTACCAAAATTTTTTTTTTTGAATATATGTAGTAGTTATTTTTTAGTAATAGTTTTTGTGATAATTTTAATGATTTAAAATTAAAACTTATCTTAAACCAAGAGTTTTAATTATCAATTTTTTTTAAAAAAATATTTACATTAAAAAAGCCTAATTTTTTATTCTCTCCGTAAGGACTTCCTATATAACTACCACTAGTTTTGACTCTCTGCAACTATCAACTTGTCCCTTTAAAACCTGTTGTCTCAAATTTTGCTTCTTCTTTTGCTTCAGGTGGTTTATCCTTCTCAATAGCATTGTCTTAATGCATCTTCTCATAAATTTGACTCAAATACTTCTCAAGGCAGGTTGACTTTCGTTCTCTTAGATTTTTAACTTCCAATCATCAATAGATCACCTCTTACTTTGTCTACATTATAATTATTTCGACTTCCACCAGATATGTACTACTTTTTCATTTCTTATTTTGTATCTTTTTTCTATCTATTAGACATGACAAACATCTTAATTCCTTTAGTGCCATTGTCATACTTATTTTTCTTCTAACAAAATCATTCAGTTTATGATCAATTTTATTCGACCTAAAAGAAATATTTAAGGCTCACTTCCCTAAATGGTAGCTTAGCCTTTTTGATGGAGTTTTGTTTCTTATTATTGATGATGAGTTAAGCGAGAGTATATTTACTGCTAATTTAGAGGTTTTCTTCAAGACCTTTTGGTAAAGGATTTCTATTTGCCAAAATGTGTATTAAAATTTGATGTATACGAAAGATTTATATGGGTATAAGATAGGATGATTAGGAAATCATCCAAAAAGCTTACCCGCTATTAGCACACAACAAGTATAATTTGTACAAAAAAAAAGAAATTATAGTTATAGAATAAAGCTTTTATGGTTATATTCATACAAATATTTGCTTGGAAAAATTGCCAATTGTAGTTTTTATTTTTATTTTTTAAATTCGATTCTTTTTTCTATCGATAAATGGGTGATGAAATTATTCTATTGCTACATTCAAAATAATTCAGTTGGATCTTGATTTGAGAATTACATTCATTTAAAATCTACAGCATGAAAAAAAAAATTTGACAAATCATTTTGGAAGTAGGTTATTTTTCTCTATCTTTTTTCTTTTTGTTTCTTTCTGGTAAAGTTAAAGAAGTATCACCGAGAGAAATTAGAACCTAGCTCTTCAATGTTATCAAATGTAAATTTTTAAGAAGATGATTCAAGATCTTTTGAATCACGAATGACCTTTATTATGGGCAATTTGGCCATGGTTATTTTGGTGAATTAATTTCGTAAATGCGAAAAATATAAAGAAAATGTCTCAACTAATTATACTTTCATTAGTTTTGGTATTAGACTTTCGTATCACGGGTAAAGCTATTTATTGGAATGTATTCTTTATTCATGCATTTTATTTTTTCGTTTTCGTTACGCCATTATCGCAATCATTTATTTTACACTAATATAACTTATAACCCTCGTAATCATGACTTTAATTTTTTCTAAAAATAATGAAAAAACTCTCAAAAAAGTCTTTTAAATAAATAATTTTACCCTTATGCTCCCATCTAAATCAATAATGTTCTTGATAAACACAAATAATTATGACCATGGTTTTGTCGTTAAATAAGAATTGAATACAGCTATAATGACATTGTAATTACATTAAGTATTATATGGTTTGTATATCATGATGTGTTGCTGAGTTAGTATATATATATATATATATATATATTAATAAAGGTGGAAGAGGCATGATTAAGGTTTTTAAGTTTCTTTTTAAATTAATAATTACATATATATATATATGTAATGACTTTTAAAAAAAATTAAATTAGTAATCACATACACTAAATTAATAATATTGTACACATGCCAATTTAATACATATATATGTTTAATTAATACGTTTTTTAAATTTAAAAATTAAATTTTATCAATTAAACTAAATTAATTTATCTTTAAAAATTAAATTGTAATTTTAATTTGTATTATAAAATTTAGAAATAAAAAAAAATAAAAGGAGGATTATATTAACCCACTAATAATTCGTATGTGTTAGTGTATATATATATATATTAAGAAGAAATAAGGAAATTAAATCGGCGTTGACTATGACGGAATCCAATCATGCATCATGCGGCTGTAAAAGAATATAATAAAAAGAGGGATGCACCTGGCCAACATTGACGGTTACATGCACCGAGGAGGAGGAAGTTGGTGATGCCAATACAGCCGTTTGATTGGCTGTGACCCATTTATTAACTCCACAGACTGCGGACGTTATCAAAACTTCTTTTTAAAAAAAAAAAATTCTAATTTTTAATTTTTTAAAAATTTATATTTATAAAATAATAATAAGAGACATCATCAGCTGTTGATCTAATCTAAATTGTTCCCTGGCTTTTGTCTGATGGGACACAATTATGTAAGAGTGAACAAGGAAAGTAACAAAATTACTTAACTTTAATTATAATTTTTTGTACTAATCTCTAATTAGTTAACTAATTATATTAAATTAAATTAATAAGAACTTCAGCATCCTATAAATTGTATATAAAAAAAAAAGAATTAAAATTTTAAAATTAAATTTTTGAGATATTTTTTGCTTCACTATATTTTTTATCAGCAAAAATTTATAAAATTTTTCAATAATGATTTAGTTTTTTTTTTTAATGTATTTAACTCAAAATTTTATGGTTTTGGAAAAATATTTTCTTAGAAAAATGGTATTATAAATTAATTTTTGTTTTTAATATTTCATAATTTCTCTATAAAAACTGATGTTGACTTAGTAGTTATCTTTAATATATACCTTCAAATAATATTTGAAGCATGACAATTATTTTTGTTCATTTCATCATAAATTTAGCAACTTATAAATTATATTTTTTGCCAAATACCTAAATAAGTTAATATAATTTATTAATTTGTATTAGTATAGTATTTTATTTGAAAAAAAAATTATTAATATTATAAAATTGAGGGGATCTAACAAAATTTATTAATATCAACATTTACACGAAAAAAAAATTATATTTGAAAATATACGAAGAGAATGAAAATGAGGTTTAATTGTTGGAAATATTTAGGATTAAGATAATGGAATGATTTTCATAATCTAATAAGAGTTTTCTTTTTCATTTGTTAATTGGAAACTCTTTTTCTTTTTTTAATTTTCATTTCATATAGTTTTCGACATGTGACTTAACTTGAACATAAAATAATCTAATAGTACTAGTAATTAATGATAAAATAGTTGTTAATGTGTAGATCCGTATTTAATTTGTATTAAAAATATTTTTAATGATAATGATACGAAGGATTAGATTATATTTTTATTTTCGTTAATCATCTTATTATAGATGTGTGTGTAGTTAAACACTAAAATACAAAACTGAATGTCATCGATTGGTTAATAATAAGATTTGAGGACGAAAACGAAAATGAAGACCTTTTCTTACAAAAGAAAAAAGTACGAAAACATACTACGTTCATCCATTATTCAATTACATGTATTTAGCGAACGTAGTAGAGTATTTGGTGAAGTCAGATTATGAAACATTAATAGAAACGACATCTTAAATATAATATAAAACAACTAGAAAAAAGAAGATTTTTAGCCTCTAGATACATATTTTAGGCTGTCTCTCTTCATTTATTCCATTCTCATTTTTATAATTCTAAAATATTCACTTAAACACTAGAGTGATTCCCTGTAATAAAAGCCAAAGTCACCTATTTATCGATATTTCTAACTTTTTCCTTTCAATAAGCTCCTTCTAACATGTCATAAATAATGTTACTTATCATTATTAAAACTATGTCTATCTTTGACGTCACAGCATCAAAAATAATGTAATTAGAGGTTTTCTGTAACGACCCCGGAAAATATTAAAATGAAATGAGTATTTAAATATATCGAATGCGGAAGCGAGATCAAAATTTCATTTAACATCCCTTACACGAAAAACCAAAAACGTACTTAAAATATAAAAGATTAAACTAACTAAGAAAGAAACTCGAAAATAAAACTATGCGTATGACTACAGAGTCTCTAGGCATCCCCTTCGTCGTCCTCCTGCGGAACGGGCTCGGGAACCATGTCTTCCTGATCTGAAATGGTTAATTAAGGAGTGAGCTACACTAGCCCAGTAAGAACATCACGATATCTCACCGTCACGGAGATAAAGGTGGGTAAAAAACCACAAAAAGACCAATGGAGCATAATTTACAATAAACTCGTTTATTAACAACAAAACCTTTTATCAATAATAAAACTTTGACCATCCACTTACCTTGGTGGAATTTATGAAAACAATATGAGAAAAACAATAACATTATCATAATCATTGAATAATCTAAGCTGTAAAACATAACACTTATCACGCCTCTTGTAATTCAATCATTGTACAACATATCTTTTTCTCATTTACCAGCCTACTAGTATCCGTGGGGGTCCATAGGGGTTCCGCTACCCGTTAACCTTTAACATTCATAATCAGTTTCCAGGGCCGTCCCCATACCCCGTCCGGTATGGGCGCCAAAACCATGAACCTCAATACCCCGTCCGGTATGAGGGTGAAACGGGCCGTCCCCATACCCCGTCCGGTATGGGCGCCAAAACCATAAACCTCAATACCCCGTCCGGTATGAGGGTGAAACGGGCCGTCCCCATACCCCGTCCGGTATGGGCGCCAAAACCATAAGATCTCCATACCCCGTCCGGCATGTGAGACCACAATCCCGGTAGGGTTCCCTACGGACCCGGTCCGTCCACCATCTCCCAGGATATCTAGTCAGGCTGACCCCCATAATACAATTATCAGTTTACACAATCTTTCATTTTTCCTTTTCCTCAATCAGCATCATCAATTCACATTTAAACAAGCAAATCGTAATTCATACCAAATAGACAACATACAGTATCAGTTTTTCAGTCATTCAACCCATAATTAATAAAAACGTAGTACATGCACACAAATCTGTAAAATGAACACATCAAACCTCATTCTGCATTTAAAGCTGTAAACAGGCCAAATAACAGTAAACCACCAATCACACTAGACTCGGGCTCCATTAGCTACCTTAAGCAATTTCACACATGCATTAATTCAAGAAATACCGTTTTATCATTTTGAACTTTAATACCGTGATAGGAAATAAGGTGAGGGGTCCTTACTTGTTTTCGGGATCCGAATACGATTCACAGTGCGCCTGCAGGCTGTCCCTAATTTTCCCCTGAATTTTTCCCGGGGAACTGAAACACGCTCACAGTACCTGCACGGGTTCCAAAAAAATCCAAATTAGGCCCAGGGCCTCTTTCGGCCCAAATCGCAACTCCGGCACGGCGGCTCCGCTGGCGGCGGCGAGTCGCCTCGGGTTGACTGTTTTCGGCCGTTTTTGGCCGAATTCGGCCACACTCGCATTGGTCCTTGTCAGAAAACAACCCTAGGGCCCTCGGGGGGCCAAAAAATCACAGAAAAACGGAGCTTACCGGCGGCGGCGCTCTCGGGTACGGCGACTCTCCGGCGAAGTTCGTGTTTTGGTGATTTGGCTTCGGTCAACCTGTAGAGAAAAGAATGGTGATCACGGTGATATAAAAATTGCATCGAACGGAGGCCGGGAAGGGCCTCGTCGGAGGCAAAAACCGAGAGGGGGCGCGGCGGTGCCGCTGGGCTTCAGCCGCGTATTCCGGCCGTTTGGCCGGGATTTCGGCTTCGATTTGGCCATAGGAGGAATCAGTGGGGAAAAACGAGTCGGGGGTATGAAATTTACCTCGATCGGCGGTCGGAAATTTCCCCGGTGCGGCGGCGAGTGGCGGCGGGTGGCGGCGGTCGGCCTCTGGTTCGTCTTCTCCGGCGAGCGGCTGGCGGCTAGGGTTTGTGGTCTGGTGTGGAGGTTCTATTTATAACCCCTTGCCTTTTGATCACAGCCGTTCATTTTGTTTTAATCTGGGCCGTTCGTTTTTGATTGAATCTGGGCCGTCCGTGCGATTGAATCTGGGCCGTCTGATCGCGTGATTGATCTGGGCCGTCGGATCGCACCCACGCGGATCGCCAGCGTGGCTCCTTTTGGAGTGACGCGGTCTTGCCACGTGGCAGGCCCTGGTTGGCCGGGACTGCTGACGTGGCTGCTGACGTGGCCGCCCCTTTTTTTTTTTTTTTTTTTTTTCTCCTCCTTTCCGGGTGCTACAACTCTCCCCCCCATAAAGAAATTTGGTCCCCAAATTTGCCTCATTACTCTTGATCAAACAGATGAGGATATTGGGCCCTAAATTCTGATTCCAGCTCCCAAGTCGCCTCCCTAGGCGTGTGGTTCTGCCACAAGACTTTTACAAATGATATTTCCCGGTTACGGAGTATTCTGCTTTCTCGGTCCGTGATACTGACCGGTACTTCTTCATAAGACAAGTCCTCTCGGAGTGAGAGCGGTTCATGAGCCACGACATGAGAAGGGTCCGGATTGTACTTGCGCAGCATAGACACATGAAACACATTGTGAACCCGGGAGAGCTCAGGGGGCAGTGCAAGTCTGTAGGCGGTGGTACCAATCTTGTCTAAGATTTCAAAGGGTCCAATGTATCTGGGGTTTAATTTTCCCCTTCTGCCGAACCTACTAATTCCCTTGAAGGGGGTGACTTTAAGAAACACCCGGTCACCTTTCTCAAAGGCCAGGTCCCTCCTTCGGGTATCAGCATAGCTCTTTTGCCTACTCTGAGCTGTCTGGATGTTCTTCTTGATCTTAACTATCTTGGACGTGGTTTCTTCCACTAAATCCGGGCCAAACAATCTTCTATCGCCCACTTCCTCCCAACAAATCGGTGACCTGCACGGACGCCCGTAAAGCGCCTCGTATGGGGCCATGCCGATGCTTGCTTGGTAACTGTTGTTGTAGGCAAACTCTATCAGGGGTAGATGGTCGTCCCAATGGCCTCCGGAGTCAAGGACACAAGCTCGGAGCATATCCTCCAGCGTACGGATTGTCCTCTCTGATTGTCCATCGGTTTGGGGGTGGAAGGCAGTACTGAGGGACAGCTTTGTTCCCATAGCTTGCTGGAAACTATTCCAAAACCGAGAAGTGAATCTGGGATCCCTGTCGGATACCACTGTTACTGGGACCCCATGCAGTCTGACTATTTCCCGGACATACATTCTTGCCAACTTGTCCAACGAATCAGTCATTCTGATGGCCAGGAAGTGGGAAGACTTAGTGAGTCGGTCAACAATTACCCATATGGCATCGTGTCCCGATCGTGCCTTGGGTAGTCCCGATACGAAGTCCATGGTGATGTGTTCCCACTTCCATTCTGGAATCGGTAAAGGCTGAAGCAACCCCCCTGGGCGTTGATGTTCTGCTTTGACCTGCTGACATACCAAGCACTTAGATACAAAGTCGGCTATATCTCTCTTCATCCCATTCCACCAGAATCGGGGTCGCATAGTTTGGTACATTTTTGTACTTCCTGGATGCATGGCGAACCTTGAATTATGGGACTCTGTCATGATGTCTCTTTTTAATTCATTGTCGTCTGGGACACACATTCTGTCCTTGAAACGAATCAATCCGTCGGCAGAGATCTGAAATTCTGAGTTCACTCCCTGTTCTGCATCCTTCTTGCGGTTTACTAGGGCGGAGTCGATTGACTGGGCTTCCTTTATTCTTTGGATTAGCTCGGGTTGGACTGCTAGGTGGCTCAAACATGTGGCCCTCTTCAGATCTTGCAGTCGAACCTGCTGCGTAGCCCCAATGGACCTGCATTCCGAAACCATCAGATGGGCTAGGGTGCCTGCACTCTTCCTACTGAGGGCATCGGCTACTACGTTGCCCTTACCTGGATGGTATAGGATGTCACAATCATAGTCCTTGAGGAGTTCCATCCACCTTCTCTGACGCATGTTGAGATCCTTCTTAGTGAAGATGTGCTTCAAGCTCTTATGATCGGTGTAGATCTGAAAGGTCTCTCCATACAAATAATGGCGCCAGATTTTCAAGGCGTGTATGATTGCGGCAAGCTCCAAATCATGGGTAGGATAGTTCTTCTCATGATTCTTTAGCTGTCTAGACCCATATGCTATAACCTTTCCATGCTGCATCAGGACACAACCCAGGCCCAGATAGGAGGCATCACTATAAACTGTATACCCTCCTGGTCCACTCGGTAGAGCCAGCACGGGTGCAGTAGTCAGTCGCTTCTTCAACTCTGAAAAACTCCTTTCGCAGTTCTCATTCCAATCAAACTTTGCATTCTTCTTTGTGAGTCGGGTTAGAGGGGCCGCTAGACTGGAGAACCCTTCGACAAACCGGCGGTAATAACCCGCCATCCCTAGGAAACTGCGAATTTCCTTAACTGTTGTCAGCCTTTCCCAACCAAGTACCGCTTCAACCTTTTCGGGGTTCACCGACACCCCTTCCTTCGATATAACATGTCCTAGGAAGGCGGTTTGCTCGAGCCAAAATCCACACTTGCTCAACTTTGCATACAACTTCTTTTCCCTGAGTACCTGGAGGACTTGGGCAAGATGATGAGCATGTTCTTCTCTACTTTTTGAGTAGACTAAGATATCATCGATGAACACGATGACAAATTTATCCAAGAACTCTCTGAAGATTCTGTTCATTAGATCCATAAAGATGGCCGGGGCGTTGGTTAGCCCAAACGGCATAACCAGGAACTCATAGTGTCCGTACCTGGTTCGGAATGCCGTCTTGGGGATGTCTTCTGCTCTCACTTTTACCTGATGGTAACCTGATCGTAGATCTATTTTAGAAAAGACCTGTGCACCCTGCAACTGATCGAAAAGGTCATCAATCCGGGGGAGAGGGTACTTGTTTTTAATTGTTACCTTGTTTATCCTTCTATAATCAATACACAGTCTCAACGTTCCATCTCCTTTCTTTGCAAAAGTAACCCCGGCACCCCATGGGGAAATGCTGTGTCTAATGAAGCCACTGTTTTGTAGCTCAGTGATTTGTTTCCTTAGCTCTTCCATCTCGATGCGGCTCATTCGGTAAGGAGCTACCGAGATGGGTTGGGTTCCTGGCTGTAAGTCTATGGTGAACTCGACCTCTCTGTCCCCTGGTAGACCGGGCAGTTCATCCGGAAATACGTCTGGAAAGTCTCGGACTACTGGAATCTCTTGGATACAAACTTCCTTCTTGGGTTTACCTAGTTAGGGAAAATACAATATCAACGCACTGGGAATTAAGAAGAAAAGAATTTGTCATTAGGGAGAATCAGTACCGATAATTTTATTAACTTGTGAATGGTTCCTCGTTGGGAGGATTAAATACAATCTTTTTATTAAAGCAGTCTATGGTGGCGTGATACGCCGCCAGCCAATCCATTCCTAGGATTACATCAAAATCCCCTGTGTCTAACCCTATCAGGTCTACCCTCAATTTCCTATCTGCTATCTCCACGGCACATGCCCTGTAGACAACCTCTCCTAGTAATGTCTCCCCCCCAACGGTAGATACAAACAATAATGAATCAAGTCTATCAGGTGGTACACAAATTTTGGAAGCAAGAACATGTGAAATAAAAGAATGTGATGCACCAGTATCAAACAAAATATGAGCAATGTGGCCAGAGATAGTATACATACCATGTACCACGTCCGGGTCTGCATCGGCATCCTTCTGGGTAAGGTTGTAAACTCTGCCCTGGATTGGAGGCCTCCCTTGATTCTGGTTCCTAGGACACTCCCTCGCATAGTGCTGGGTACTGCCGCATATGCGACAGGTGTTGTTGAGGCGGTAGCAGGGTCGGTCCCCATGATCCCTGCCGCAGTACTGGCAGATCTTCCCACGAGCTGCCCCCATAGCCTGAGGAGGGCCCTGAGCGGCAGGCCTGGGTCTCTTGCTGGGTTGGACCGGCATGGTAGGCGCTGGCCTGCGGAGCGGGGCTGAAGGTCGGGAACTTCCCGCTAGCTGAGGGCGGGTGTCGAAGCTCCTTTCTATGATCTGCGCCTTTGCCAGGACTGCCGAATATGTCTCGAGCTCCATCACCAACAAGTGCTGTCTGATCGCCGGGCGGAGACCCCACTGGAATTTCCTGGCCTTTCGGCCCTCATCCAACAATGTCTCCGGGGCATGTCGGCCCAGCTCCAGGAACTTGCGGGCATACTCCGACACTGTCATATTACCCTGGACCAACTGAGCAAATTCAATTTCCTTTAAATGTTGGATGTGCTTAGGGAGATACTCCGCATGGAAAGCCGCTAGGAACTGCTCCCAAGTAACTGGTACAGGCAGGGTGGCCCGCTTGAGCTCCCACCAGCGTACTGCTTCCCCTACCAGCATGTAGGAGGCAATGGCAGCCCTCTGCTCAGGAATTACTCCCAAGGTCTCAAAGGCTCGCTCAGTCTCCGCCAACCAGTATTGGGCCTCTTCAAAAGAGGATTCCCCCGAAAAAGTAGAAGGGTTCAGTCTCCTGTACCTCTCTATGAAGCCAGGGTCGATCAAGGAGGGAGCGGGGTCCCGAGGTAAAGGAACTGGGGCCGGCTGAGGGTGAACTGGGGGACCCTGTGGTGGCGCCTGCTGATGGGGTGGGGGCACTGGAATGTGCTGTGGCGGTACCTGTTGGTACCGTGGCTGTGGTACCGGGTCGTACCGCGGCTGTGGTGCCGGGTGGTACTGTGGAGGAACAGGCTCCTGCCGGGGTGGCTCGGGATCAGCCTGCTGTAACGGGGGCTCAACCTGCGCTAGCGGAGGAGGTCCGGGTAACTCCCTTCTCTCCTCTTGCCTTCGCTGAGCAGCTACGAGAGCTTCCACCATCTCATATAATCTGTCCAAATCCTCCCGAAGCGAATTATCTTGGGCCGCTCGGTTTAGTGGGGGCCTTCCTCTCCTCATTTCTGTGTACCTGCATTTACAAGGAATGGTTGAGTAACGACCAATCGGTGAGTATTTCTTTAAAGGACTATAGTGTAAGGGATGGGTCCGAGGAAATGCGGCTCTGATACCAACTGTAACGACCCCGGAAAATATTAAAATGAAATGAGTATTTAAATATATCGAATGCGGAAGCGAGATCAAAATTTCATTTAACATCCCTTACACGAAAAACCAAAAACGTACTTAAAATATAAAAGATTAAACTAACTAAGAAAGAAACTCGAAAATAAAACTATGCGTATGACTACAGAGTCTCTAGGCATCCCCTTCGTCGTCCTCCTGCGGAACGGGCTCGGGAACCATGTCTTCCTGATCTGAAATGGTTAATTAAGGAGTGAGCTACACTAGCCGAGTAAGAACATCACGATATCTCACCGTCACGGAGATAAAGGTGGGTAAAAAACCACAAAAAGACCAATGGAGCATAATTTACAATAAACTCGTTTATTAACAACAAAACCTTTTATCAATAATAAAACTTTGACCATCCACTTACCTTGGTGGAATTTATGAAAACAATATGAGAAAAACAATAACATTATCATAATCATTGAATAATCTAAGCTGTAAAACATAACACTTATCACGCCTCTTGTAATTCAATCATTGTACAACATATCTTTTTCTCATTTACCAGCCTACTAGTATCCGTGGGGGTCCATAGGGGTTCCGCTACCCGTTAACCTTTAACATTCATAATCAGTTTCCAGGGCCGTCCCCATACCCCGTCCGGTATGGGCGCCAAAACCATGAACCTCAATACCCCGTCCGGTATGAGGGTGAAACGGGCCGTCCCCATACCCCGTCCGGTATGGGCGCCAAAACCATAAACCTCAATACCCCGTCCGGTATGAGGGTGAAACGGGCCGTCCCCATACCCCGTCCGGTATGGGCGCCAAAACCATAAGATCTCCATACCCCGTCCGACATGTGAGACCACAATCCCGGTAGGGTTCCCTACGGACCCGGTCCGTCCACCATCTCCCAGGATATCTAGTCAGGCTGACCCCCATAATACAATTATCAGTTTACACAATCTTTCATTTTTCCTTTTCCTCAATCAGCATCATCAATTCACATTTAAACAAGCAAATCGTAATTCATACCAAACAGACAACATACAGTATCAGTTTTTCAGTCATTCAACCCATAATTAATAAAAACGTAGTACATGCACACAAATCTGTAAAATGAACACATCAAACCTCATTCTGCATTTAAAGCTGTAAACAGGCCAAATAACAGTAAACCACCAATCACACTAGACTCGGGCTCCATTAGCTACCTTAAGCAATTTCACACATGCATTAATTCAAGAAATACCGTTTTATCATTTTGAACTTTAATACCGTGATAGGAAATAAGGTGAGGGGTCCTTACTTGTTTTCGGGATCCGAATACGATTCACAGTGCGCCTGCAGGCTGTCCCTAATTTTCCCCTGAATTTTTCCCGGGGAACTGAAACACGCTCACAGTACCTGCACGGGTTCCAAAAAAATCCAAATTAGGCCCAGGGCCTCTTTCGGCCCAAATCGCAACTCCGGCACGGCGGCTCCGCCGTGCTCCGGCGACGGCGCCGCCGCTGGCGGCGGCGAGTCGCCTCGGGTTGACTGTTTTCGGCCGTTTTTGGCCGAATTCGGCCACACTCGCATTGGTTCTTGTCAGAAAACAACCCTAGGGCCCTCGGGGGGCCAAAAAATCACGGAAAAACGGAGCTTACCGGCGGCGGCGCTCTCGGGTACGGCGACTCTCCAGCGAAGTTCGTGTTTTGGTGATTTGGCTTCGGTCAACCTGTAGAGAAAAGAATGGTGATCACGGTGATATAAAAATTGCATCGAACGGAGGCCGGGAAGGGCCTCGTCGGAGGCAAAAACCGAGAGGGGGCGCGGCGGTGCCGCTGGGCTTCAGCCGCGTATTCCGGCCGTTTGGCCGGGATTTCGGCTTCGATTTGGCCATAGGAGGAATCAGTGGGGAAAAACGAGTCGGGGGTATGAAATTTACCTCGATCGGCGGTCGGAAATTTCCCCGGTGCGGCGGCGAGTGGCGGCGGGTGGCGGCGGTCGGCCTCTGGTTCGTCTTCTCCGGCGAGCGGCTGGCGGCTAGGGTTTGTGGTCTGGTGTGGAGGTTCTATTTATAACCCCTTGCCTTTTGATCACAGCCGTTCATTTTGTTTTAATCTGGGCCGTTCGTTTTTGATTGAATCTGGGCCGTCCGTGCGATTGAATCTGGGCCGTCCGATCGCGTGATTGATCTGGGCCGTCGGATCGCACCCACGCGGATCGCCAGCGTGGCTCCTTTTGGAGTGACGCGGTCTTGCCACGTGGCAGGCCCTGGTTGGCCGGGACTGCTGACTGGGCCTGCTGACGTGGCTGCTGACGTGGCCGTCCTTTTTTTTTTTTTTTTTTTTTTTTTTTTTCTCCTCCTTTCCGGGTGCTACATTTTCATTTATAATTTTTTAGATCTTTACTTAAATGAGAATTCAAAAGACAAACACAGATACTATAATAAATTTGTAACTTTATTAAACGATCACTTATATGGCAACATACTAAAAAATTCAACTCATTAAACAAATCGTTGTCAAAGTTATAAAGGCGAGAAACCAATCTCAATTTGAGATAGTACTTCGATACAATAATCTTATTAAGGTATTGAAAATAAGAAATCAATCAATTATATCTCTAGAACTCCAAGTAACAAATTGAGGAAGTCTATTAAACATCTGATAGAGAATGAAAAAAAAAATAAGAAATCTTATATACATGAGATAATTAGGATAAATAATTTACAATAACTATTGCTATGCTGTTAAGGAAAACAGTTCTTTTATTTGAACAACTGTAAGTCGTTACGAACAAAGATTATTAATTATTTTATAGTGCATGTAAACTTACTATTATTTAATAATAAATAATACAAATAATTTATAGCTTATATTTTATATATATAAAAAATAAATAATATAAGATTAATGGATATAAACGAACAATTAACGACGTGGATTACACATGGATGATTTGATTAAATTGAAATTTTAATTTAAGATGAACACGATTCTCGAGGGATCATATCCTTATTAGATGAATCAAAATATGTTTTAAGTAAATTAATTTGATTAATGAAATAAATAAACATTAAAAAATTGGATTAGTTGTAAATAGGAAAGCACAATGATTGGATTTAGGAAATTTAGAGATCCATTTGAATATTCTATCCACATCCTGATTATCATAAATTGATAAGAACAAAATTATTTGATAAGAAGGAGAGACAGGCAGGCCACTTTTACATGTCACCCAAACAACTGTTATGGATATATGCATCTACATATACACACACACATATATAGATATTATATATATATATATATATATGATAAAAGAATATCCTTCAATTATTGCAGAATCCCATAAGGGTATTCTCATCTAACAAATATTTAAAATAAAAAATATATATATTATTGAGGAATCATTATGTATGTATATATATATATATATATATTATTTTATTAGGATTGTACGGCCTACCACCTTTCTTTCTTCTTTCCCATCATGTCTTCATTCAACCTACACTACTGAATTTAACTAAATAACTTTAAAAAAAATGTTTCAATTATTTTATGTTATAATTTCAATTTTGTTTAACTTAACTTGACAACAACATTTGATGAAACATATATATATATATACATACATACACATATATAAAATAATAACATGATTCATTCGGCTATATATTATAGTACCATAATTATATATTCATTTATTTTTATAAATTATTAAAACCAACTATTAAATTACTTCAACACAATTAATTAATTCCACCCAACAAACTTCAATAATTCTTATTTAAATATTCAGGCTGTAATATATAATTTAAAATAAGATTGAAAAACCACAGCTATAAGCTTTTGAATTAATTAAAAAGTAATATATATATATATATACACACACATATACATATACATGTATATGTTTACAAAAATCAATAGCGTAAACGAGTATACATTTTAATGGAGGCTGTCAACGAAGCAACTTGAATAAAAACATTAATTACTATAAGAAATATTACCTAACACCTAATAATCTGAATTTCTTTATAACACAATATAATTATTTGTAATATATATATATGTATAATTTTGTTTAATTAACCAGTAAAAAGCCATCATCAAAATAATTGAGTACAGCTCCATGCCAAAAATGTACCTGTTTAACACGTAATATGTTGCCTAACTAATCTTTTTTTAAATAAAAAATTAAATTAATTATTCATAAATGAATTAAATAATTTACGCCAATTCATATTGGTCGCAGGTTGAAAACGAGAATTGAACTCCATGACATCTAATCTTCCGTTGTTTCTTAGTGAATCAGTGGTAGCGCGATCGACTGTTAATTAAATTGACCGTAGATTCGAATCTTATTTAAAAAGATTTAATTTATTTCGAATTAAATAATTTAGAATATCAGAACGAAAGGGTTCGTTTGATTGTTAAGAGTAAGTAACTTGTTCATTGTGTTCTTGTTTTTATTACATTTTATCTCATCGTATCATATTTTGTTGTGCGATATTTAAAAATTGCCGTCAATATCTCAATGTAGGTCTCGAATAATCTTTTGTTTTACGATTCTGAAACTATTTATGATCAGACAATTGAGAATTTTAAAATGTGTTAGTACTAATAAGTGCATCAAATATGTAATTTTTTTTTTAAATTGTAAATAAATAATTAACACGTAAAATATATAAATTAAATAAAGGAAATCCAATAATTAAATTAAAAATAAAATTGTTGGAAAGAAATGTAAAGTAAACCCGGAATCTTGGGTATTCGGATATTAACCCGTCAATTGGGTATTCGGATCCTAACCCGGAATCTGGTTCTCTCTACTCCATAATCGGTTTCCTGTACCCTTCAGTTTCACACTCTCACCGCTCCGATAATTTCACCGGACTCATTGTAGATATGGAGACAAATTCTCGGTCAACATTCCGGTAATAAAATTATTCTAAGTTGCTTTCGTGTTAATTTATTTTCTCTATTTAATCACCTACCCATTGATCCGATCTTGCTTACTTCTCTCGTTGGGTAATTGATTGTTTATTATCGATTGGGTGAGTTTTCGTGAAAGTGGTTGAAATTAGTTGATTATATTTTGGGGGGGGGGGGGGGGGGGGGGGGGGGGAGGGGGTAACCAATAATTGGTCTTCTGGAGACTGATTACTGCTGTTATTATTTTGTGATGTTTGCTGTTGTCGTTCAATTTCGCATGTTTTGCAGCTGCTGTTTAACGTAAATGATTATTGATTGACTCGGGTCACTAGTCTTCCCTGTAAAAATATTAAATCATCAAAAGTATCTGGGATGATGATGGTGGTGATCCAACAATGAATGTGTAAGCTAGAGTAATGGTTACTATTGAAGACTATGACTTGATTGGTTGAAAGCTCTTGAATATTTAAGTGTGGTTTCTTTACTCATTTAACTGCAAAATAGTCAAAATTTTCAGGCATCAAGGCCCACATGAACATGTAAGCAATGGGTTGTGGTTGAAATTAAGAACATGCATTTATTGGTTGAGAAATCTTCAATCTGCTAGTGGCCATTTTCTTATTCTTTTTTTTTGTTCTTTTTCTGTGTATTCACATTCATATTCAAAAAATTTGGTTAGGATTCACATGATTGTGTAGTTTTAAAAATATACCTTCATTGTTTTGGATGTTAGGTCACTGAATATGCAAATGCAGTGGTTTATTTATTCAATTTCTGTATTGCATAAATGAATATTTATACTTGAATATGATGATTACTTCTATGGACTTGGTAGGCCAGTTTGTTCAATTTGTTGAATAAAATTTTTAGTAATTTATTGTCAAGATTTTTAAAACATATCTTTAACCTTCAAAGTCCTACTGAGATATTATGAAAAAAAAAAAAAAACTTATCTTTTCATGCTTTTATTTAATCATTCGTCACTCATTGGTGTATGTATCTCACATATGACATTATTTTAGGGATGATAACTAAAATTCTGTTAGTGATATTGGTTCGAAACAGTTTGGAATTGAAATCAACTTCATATCTTTAGCTTAACAAGAGAAAGTTGTGGATTATACCAAATTCACTCTGTATAGAGAAAAATTAGAATGTCAAAGTCCTAGGTTCTTGCGTGATTTCTGATGATCCCATATGCACAGTGGTTTCCTGTAAATTTAGGTTGGAAATGACATTTTTGTAGTAATATTCATTTATTTCCAATGATATGCATTTATTTCCATACAAAGCCAAGCCTTTATCTTCAATTCTTTATTCTTCCAAGGTTATGGAATTACAGAATGATCGTAATGTTTAAGCCATCTCCTCTCCTACTTTCACTTCTTTAGAGGTTGGATTTTAAAATTAGAACTACCGCTTAGATTCTGTTAACAAGGATTGACCTAGAAAAGGAGTGACTAGTGGAGGAATAAGAATTAAGCTTAAGCAAATCCTATGAGTGTCATGTTAGACTGCCCAACTTACAGGTGAAATTTCCAAATTGTCTAGGACAGTTTTCATTTTCAGTATAAATCTGATACTTAAAATAAGATTAATGTAGAGATCTAGAACTTAAATGAAAATAAAATCATAAATTAAATACGGAAGCGAAATAATGAAGTTAGAGTTTACATTCTTTACACAATAATTTAAAATGTCTAATAGGGTTACGCAAATGTCCATTCTAAAATAACAAACGGAAATTAAAAAAATAAACGAAAAACAAATAACTGAGCATATTAGCATGACCTTCACTAGCTTTTGAAGGGAGTTCGGGTGATGAGTTATTCACAACTCTCTTATTGATCGAGATATGGATTTTGGTTATCTCGATCTGAAATACTTAATGAAAGAGTAAGTTCTATTAGTACAGTAAGAATATCACACTAATCACAGATGAAATTTCAACTTGTCTCGGACAGTTTCATTTTCAGTATAAATCTTATGCTTAAAATAAGATGAAGAGTTAACAAGAGGCAGATCTGATTGAGTTGTTCTTGTTGTCCCCCAGGAACTCATTGGTTATTTAGCTGTTTTCAAAATTATGCCCTTCTAGAAGGGTGGTGCCAATATCGTACACAGTGAATGAAATTCTTTGTTTTGGGGAAAGTACATAGTGAAGGGCTTTAATGGTACTTAGTTGTCTTTTCCTTTCATGGTTGGTTAATTTTTGGTGATGACAGTTTTGCTCATTTAGCTTTGTTTCTGAAACTTCAATGAATAAATATACTCCACTAGAAAATATTACAATTCTTTACTTATTGGAGTCAATGAATCATAATTTGGTGGCCTATAAAAATTTTTATTGAGTAAAAAACAAATCTGGAAACTTATGAACAAGGACCTTGTTATCCTTTTTGGGGTTTTGTAGGGGACAAGGTTGAAGATATAGCAATTGCATATTATAGTCTGGAATTATGTTAGATATGTTAACAGAAAGGACAAGTCTAAAGATTTTGCCTTTGTTACTTTATATAATTGGAAAATCTTTTTGTTGCTTTCTTTGAGATGATGAAGAAATTTTAGAGGTGAGAGAAATTAATGGATTTCTTTTGTAATTTAGTATAGCAATTGATCTATGGAGCAAAAATTCATTTATTTTTGTTGGAAAAAATTTACAAGGTTCCCTAAAAATTTATGTCAATTTACCGTTTCCTTTCGTCATATTCACAATTTAAACTTATTTCGTACAAATCAATTGCGAAAAAAAATGTCTATCATGATACTTTTATTAGCAAAATATGTCGATCATTCACAAATTTCCTCTTCAATGGTTGCACATCAGCTCATTCTTTCAAGCCAGAACATATGAAATGAAATCACATTCCAGCAGCCCCTCCCCTTCAGGTAGTTCTTCATTGTATTCATTTTCTTATGATCTTTTTATCTTTAGTCTTCTTTTTATTTTGACTGTAAAAATGATAGTACCATTATAAATGGTTCATTTTGAAAAAGTTTGGTAATTGGTGTTAGAAAAATTCTTCTTTTCTTAAACTCTAATTCCACATCTAGTTCTTTAGTTAATGTTCTTTTGTCCCCTCCAATTTAGAACTTTCCCTTTATTTTGTTTGTTGCTTGCTATTTTTGAGATGGAGTAGACAACTTAAAACAATATGTATGAAGTATGGGACGCAGAGTCATCCATTACATTATAGTAGAAACAATATGCATGATAAACCGCCATTTGCTTCAGCTATTTATCCATCATTATTTAAGACTGCTACCTAAGCTTGTAATAAAACTTACTTCATTTTAGTTTTGTCAGTAGGAAACACCACAAAAAGAGAAAAGGAATTCTTCCAAACTACATTTGCTCTCTTAAATAATTGTTAATGGAAAGGATCTGCACAAAGAGTATGAAACACTTGGAGAGATATTTGTGAAAGAGACCAAAAAAGTGGAGGCTATATAGCACAAGTTGGAGGAGATGTAGAGGCTGGTGCGACCTTTCATTAAAAGCCTCAAATAGACACAGATGGCAAGATCAGTAATTTGAAAGTTTACTAAAATAAATACTTTTACAATGAGGAAAGGAGTTGTAAGAAGGAAAACAACTATTAGAAAGACTTAGACAATGAATCAATACCAAAGAGATCCCTAGAAATAATGTTTTGCACTACCTGAACAGTCGAAGGAAGAGTCGTCCCTACTAAGGTGTTGCAAAGGTATAGATTTTCTATGAACGAGGAGAACCAAATCGAAGAAAAGTTAGTTTAGGTAGCAAATAATACCGAGATCAATATAGAGGTCTATTTTAGAGAAACTTGAAGCTTGAACCCTTAGCAAGGAAGATCTGTATGGGCTTCAATTAGGATATTAGAAGAGTGATTAGTTTGACGGGATCGAAATATTCATTGTTCACCTCAGTTACTACCAAAGAATGACGAGTTTGATTAGACTATTGATACAATGCTTTGCTAATGATTCATCATTCTACTAATATAGGAGCTTGAGATTAGTTTCAATCCTTGGAGTTAAAAAGTATTTATGGATTTAAGGAGTTGATTGAACAATTTTTGTGTGAAATTTAACAACAATCAAAAGCCAAAAGAACCTTATACTACTTTACCGAGGTCGAAACAAAGGAGATTTAGCATAACATTTATGTGGAGAGTGAAGTTTTGAATAAGTAGTGATAATTAAAAGATAAAACTAATTTTGAAATGGACTAGTGAACAAGCTTGTTGTGGAAATGTGTATCACACCCTCATCAGTCAGGCCCTACCCTGTTGTTGTGTTGCTGCTGGGATATCATTTGATTGCGGGAATCTCTTAACTCTGACCCACACAGATTCATTCATCATGTCATCCAATATTAAACCAACCCCACCTATCTCATTTAATTACACTCCACCTCAACACTATATATATATATATATATACACATGTATACACATCATTGCAATATTCAATTTAAATGTAACAAATACCCATGTTTTAGTAAAAGCCAACATCATCAACCAAATTCATTATCACCCACAAATATATGATGAGTTCCATTCTGTTCTTTAGAAAGATTATGAGCTCCAACTTAAGGGAAATGAGTCTGATGAGGAAGCTTATAACTGTTCTATTGGTATGATTTTGATGCTGATGAGAAGCCCATGAACTATTGTTTAAAGCTCAGGGTTGAAATATCTGAAGGCCCAAATTCTTGGTCCAGACATGAAATGATGAATGAAATTTTTTTTGATTTGATCCAGTTTTAAATGGAAGTGGATTGAAATTTTGTTCAAAAGATTTAATTTTTAAATATATTATTTATATACCCATATTTTAGTTTTAAATATTAAAGAATATAAATTATATATATTTATAATGTTAAATAATATTTTATTAAAATATTGTATATAATAAATATATACATTATTCATATATTTATTATTTTGATTTTAATGTTAAAATTATTACTTATGTTCCTGTTGGACTAAATCGAACGACCCCCGGCTGCGTACTAGGAGACCATGCGCACCTCCTCTTCTGCCGCCTACCCCTCGATACCGACTCACGGCTCAGCTTTCGCTTCGAGAAATCGAACTGCGTTCAATCAAGAACCGCACCGACTTCGATGAATGGTTCTCGCGGCTGTGCAGGTTGAGGCATGTGGAAGTGTGGGGAAAAGCGCGAGACGCCATTGCTTTAACTTGTGAGACTGAACCAGAGGGAGAGAGAGAGAGAGAGAGAGAGAGAGTGAGACAGAGGTTGGAGACGCAGATTTTGTCGCTTTTGTTTCTTTTTGTTTGGAAACGGAGAGACGGATGTTTAGATTTGCAGAGCGTATGCACGTGTACTGGTAGATATTTTAATTAATATATATTTAATATTATTCTTTAATTATCACATGTTTAATAAATATTAAAATGAATTATTATATATATATATATGACATTTTTATTTATTTTTAAAATAAATTATTAATTTAATTTTCAAAATTTAACACTTATTACAATTTAATTTTTAATAGTTTCCATTTTTTTATTTATTTTAAAAACAGTTTAAAAAATTAAATAATAAATAAATTAAATTAATAACAATAAAGAAGTAGATATAATAATATTATTAATTTAATTTAATTTAATTAATATGTTATTAATTAACTTGAATTCTAAAATAGTTTCAAATGCTTACATTTATTATTACATATTAAATTTTCATCTCCTCACTCATTCATATATTTTATTCAAAGTTTTTCAAACCATATATTTTATATACATATATAACGATAACACTCTTTTTCTTTCTTTTTTTTTACGTACCCAAAGCCTTAAATAAATTATATATTAGCTTAAAAAATACCCTAAAACTTATAAAATAATCATACGAGTATTTTTATCTCTAAAATAAACATGGTGTCGGTTGAATTTTATAAAATTTTTAAAATATCTCAAGTTTAATTTTGTTTTCTTTCAATAGTTCTTATTGATTTTGTTTCTTTTGAAAATAGTTTCGTAATATTTTTTAACCACCAATATAGATCAGAAAATAATAACGAAGTTAAAAAATTAAAATATTTTAAAATGATTTAAACGATAATTAATACACAATATGCATTATTATCGAGAGATAGCTTTATGTGATTGGATTCAAACATTAGTATAAGCATTTAGCATATAAACGTAATTATCATCCAAATCATACGATCGTATGAATGGTCAATAGTATAATTCTTCATCATATAGTATATAGTATCAATTTGCAGAATAGGGTATATGTATCAAAAGAAATTTGCAATCTTGATCAAGTGCTAAAAATTTTGCATGCCATGAAGTCATTCACTTGGACCACAAGAAGAAAGATTGAAGCTAAAACTAGGCAGTGTGCATACACACACACACACACACACACATGTATGCACATATAAAAGTTAAATAGAGTGGGGTGCATGGTGATCAAGAAGAGATGCCCACACCAAGGAAATCTATGAATTCATCTCCTAGTTCACTGCCTCTTGACTGATCAAATCGTATGAATGGCCAAAAGTATAATTTCTCATCATATAATATATAGCATTAAGTTAGCAGAATAGGGCATATGTATCAAAAGAAATTTGTAATGTTGCTAGCCATGTTCCACAGGGAAGCTGGTGATGATCAAGTGCTAAGACTTTTGCATGCCATTAAGTCATTAACTTGGATCGCAAGAAGAAACATTGAAGCTGATATATATATATATATATATATATATATGTACACATATGGGCATGTATAGTTAAATAGAGTAGTATGCATGGTGATCAAGAAGAGATGCCCACACCAAGGAAATCTATGAAAGGAGCGTTATCTTTGCTTTTTATGGATTCATCTCCTCGTTCACTGCTTCTTGGACTGACCAAATTTTCATGGAAACTTGCCATTTCTCTCTTAAATATTCCATTGACTTGATCACGATGATGATCATCCAGTTTAAAGTATCCAAAAGAAGTTTGAATATTTGTTCTGTAGCTCGGAAGTTGATCACATGAAGTGGAATTTTGGTAGCAGCTGTCATATATTAGAGAGTTTGGATTATGAAATCTATAAATAGGCAATTGATTAGATATCTTGGAGGTCTCAATAGTGTAAAAACTAGAAGTAGAATTCAAAAAACAATCTCTTCCTTCTCGTTTAACTGAGACCGAAGAGGAGTTGTTGGAGGATGAGGCAAAAGTCGAAGAAGGTGAATAAGTAGATGGAGAAGGTGAGAAGAGATGATGATTATGAGTATGTTTATTGAGATCTTGAAATTCTAAGAAGCTAGCATTGTCAGTGCCAATTAATCTTGAGCCAAACCATCCCTGAGGTCTTGATTTTCTTGGATGAATTAAATTAGGATTTGGGTTGGAGTCACCTTCCTGATTATTGTAACTTGTCTTGTTGTTGCCAAATTGTTTGGCCTGTTGTTTGTGCTTTCTTGCCATGATGACATGCCAATGGTTCTTGACAGCATTATCAGTTCTTCCAGGGAAAAGTCTGGCTATTAGCGCCCATTTGTTTCCATGGATCCGATGAGCTGCAAGGAGCCTTTCTTCTTCTTCTTCACTAAATGGTCTTCTGTTGATTCTTGGATCAAGCTGATTAAACCACCTCAATCTGCAACTCTTTCCTACAATTAATCAAGGGTATTATAAATACTTCACCAAAAAAAAAGAAAAAGAAAAAGAAAAGGAGCTAAACTAAACCATCTTCTTGAGTATTATCAAAATCGTATATATGTCAATTATTTGGATAAATCTAAAATTAATATATGCAAGCTAAAATTCCATCCACCAAACTTCAAATTTGAACAGGCAAATATTGCAAGATGTGATGATGAATATCTTTAATCATTATATCTAGCAACTATATATACTTTTCTAATTATCAGCCAAGAGAATTAGTGTTATATATATATATATATATATTTGTATGTACATATATTTATATATACACACACATATGAGGGTTGAGCTTCAAAGTTATCTCCGTTTATGGGAAAGAAGATAATCAAAATCAAGTAATAATTGTAAAAGAAGATAACACTTTCGACCGGAAGATATAGAGGGAATTGGGAGATCTCTCACACACGCACATACACAAGTATATATAAAATTAGAGTTACTTCGGTACCTGATCTTCCTTGGAGCTTTTCTGCAATGGAGTTCCAGTTTTGAGCACCATACTGTTGGACAAGCTCGCGGAGCCTCTCGTCTTCAACAGGTCTCCAGTGTCCCCTAGGGCAACTACCCTTGGTAATATCATCAGTTGAGGCAGCTTCAGAATCCTCCATAGCTGACCACTGGGAGCAGGATTGAATATTCTTCCATCAAACTAACTAGCCCAACAGAAGTCCAGAAGAAGATATATACAAGGAAGAAGAATGAAAAAGTGGGGTTGGTTTAGGGTTACAGATGGTAAGTCACTTTTGTTGGTTTTACACGACACATTTATATATATATATATATATTGAGTCCATGTACAAATACTTCTTGACTGTTTCTTGTTATGCCCGTTGGCCCCATTAAAACCATTTCTCATCTCTTAATTTACTCCCTTCTATTACGTTAAATCAAACCTATCTATGGAGTAATGAATTGGGTTACTCTTGTTTCTTTTTTAATATAAAATGAAGGGACAGCTCTCCTTGTTCAAAGACTGGTTTCCTAATTCTTTTCATTAATAAGGTGCACCCAGAAAGGGCTGCGTCTCACCTTATAATCACACTATTGGATTATCTACTGTTTAACAATGAAATCAGTGCTTATAATTAAACTCCAAGACATGCCTAGACAACTGCTCATCATGCTAATTGCTGATCTTATATATATATATATATATATAGAGAGAGAGAGAGAGAGAGAGAGAGAGAGAGGATTTAATTATAATCTTAGTTGATATAATCCTTTTAGGGAACTGAATAATAGCCTATATATGTATAAATAAAACTAGTTAAGATGCCAGTTTTGTAAGATTTTCTCTTTTTGGTAGATCATGCTTCCCATTGAGGAAAGCAAACAGTATGGCACCAAATAAATCAATTAAGCCTGCATTGATTAGTACCAAAAGAATAGTTGGTAAACTAAATGTTTTCGTACCCTCGATTTATTGTCGTTGTCAAATCTTGAAATTTTTTTTAAAATATATATTAAAAATTTAATGTATTAAAATTTATCTAAACTCGAAATAAAAAAATGTTGCCGTTAGAATTAAAGACAAAGTTCGAAGTTAAGCAACACTATGAAATTCGATTGTCAAAAATATCGAAAGAGTATTTCTAATCTCTGATTGTTTCTTCAAACTAATTGGGGGATTAGAGACAAAGTTTGTCACAGAATTAAGGAATTTAGTAATATATATATATATATTGGATATAATGTTCATGTTTACTATATATTGCAGTTATATTATTTTAATTTACATTGAATAAAAATTATATAAATATAGTTAATTAACTTACATTATTCATACTCAAAAAACATAATTTTTATATAGTTTATTTCAGAAATTAAAGCATACAATATATATAGTAAAATTACGTTAATTATATATTTTAAACAAACAAAAAACCACGTGTTAATTACATTTAATATAATTATGGACGTAGGAACAAGTATTAATTAGCTAGTACCCCACAATTCAGCTTTGCATATACATGGTAGTTGAAAACACAGTGACGTGAATGACAGAAACAATATCTGCAGAAGCATATACACACACACACACACACATATATATGTGTGTGCGTGTGTGTGTGTATGTATATGAGAGAGAGAAATGGGACCTTTTCAACTAAATTTTTGGAGTGTAATCTTGTGGGTTAATACAAAAATGCCGTGTAAGTACAGCATCAAGAAAAGTATGGCTAACCCGTCTCTCCTTCCTCATACTTCCATGCAGATGACAAGTCAAATTACTGAAACGTTGAACTCTTTCCTGCAATATATAGCTAAGCTACCCTTTGTATTATATATATACACACACACATATACATATATATATATATTAACGTTTCTTAACTGATTGGGATTTTATACCCCACGAAATTAAACACTAATTCGTAAAAACATGATCTTAAATTAAACATCAATATGATCTCAAGTAAACTATACACACACACACACACACATATATATATAATAATCAAATATTAATGGTGGGTATTAAATCCTTATCCAGTTGTGATTGGTTGATGCACCAATCTAGTTTAGGTCAAAAACAATGTTTACGGTGGATATAATTAATTTATAATTGTATTATATTATATTATATTATACCTTTGATTGATCCATCTAAACTGTATTGTCGAAGGAAAAAAAAACAAATATTGTAATTAGCTTCTTCTCATCTGGTCATAACTAGGTTATCATGAAATTAATATTATATTAGTTTAAACATAAATTTATAGGGCTTCCAGCTAATTATTGTATATATACATATACATATATATATATATTCATATTCATATGATGTTGTTTGTAATTTGCATGCATATTTATTTGTCTATTTAGTCAATTAGTTCTAATTAAATGAGTATATGTATGTGTTGTAGAAAGTATTATAATTGATGAAAATCATATTATTCAAAACTCTAAACTCTTTCCTTCACAAAATCTAAATATAATTTCAAAATTATTTTAACAATTTAATATAATATTTAAATAATTAAAAATCACGAATTATACAGACGTTCGCACGCCATTTTTCAAACTTATGAAACTAATAAATATTACGTATGCAGCAAAATTACACCATATTTAACACACACATCTCGTAACATGATAATCATTTAGTTGTTGATATATGAAATATCTAAATTAATTTAAACGTCTCGTGTAGATATCTGTAAATAAATAAAAAAAATTATTTTGTTATAAATGAGTTATATTAATAAGTATTACCACTGCGTATGTTATATTTATTAATTTTATTTATTAGAAATATTGTATAAACGTTCGTACTCATTAATATTACATGAATAGTCTTCTCGAAACGAAAATCTCTAACCTAAATGCGAAAGATGTATAAGAAACCGAGCACCGAGTGATTTTGGGTTGAACTTCAATAGCAGGCTTGGGTCTTGTTTGGACTTAAATGAATATGGGTGGGCCCAAATTCATGGGAGTATGTATTAGGTTGAACATACATACATAGATAGATATAAAAACTTAATACTTATTTGCAATGTTAATTTATGACTTAGTGACAAGCAACATTACTTACATTTCTTTTATCAACATATTATGTGTCAAATTAAACTCTTGATTTGGATAAAGATAAAAGAGAAGGATGATTAAGACTTAATTAGTAATAAATCAAGCAACTAATTGGGATATTAAGTTATTGCAAAATTTTCAATTTCCAAATTTCCACACTTTCTTTTAATTTTTTTTAATTTTTTATTTTTATTGAATGTTGACATTTTTATTATTTATTATTTATTCCTTAAATTTTCTAAGACCTGACTTTTATTCCTCCATAGGGACTAAGATGTCTTTTAATTCCTACGCGCCTTTGAATTTTGGGCACCGAAAAGAAATGGTCATCCCTTCTTCAACATTTTATTAATTTAATTAAATTAATAATTATATTTTAATATTATTTATTTAATTATTTAATTTATTTATAATTTAACCCTTAATCGACTAATAAAACATTTTTAATTTACACAAAAAAAAAAAAAAATTTATTACATTGACGACTCGTCATATTAAAATTTTTACAAATTAAACAAATTCAATAAATAAAAATTAAATTGATTGTAAAATTGTAGTTAATTAAATTATTTATATTTTTAAAATTTTAAACAGGTAATTAGTATATTATTATATACTAATTTAATAAATAAATAGATTATTTTATTTTCAATTAGTACTTAAATAAACATAATTAAATTATAATTTCCATTTTAACAAACCCATTTGAAAATTGCCTCGAAGTCACACTGCTTTTACCTCTACATGCACACCTTCTTTTGACTCTGCCTTTTAGAATTTATATAACAAATATAATATTTTATTAATTTAAATAAAAATTCAAATATACTTAAAAATATTCGAAATATTAATTTTATTATTTTGTAACAAATGTTATGTTCCCTCATAATTAAATAAATAAATATGGGAGTTAAAAACTAAAAGTATGAGGTCATTTTTTACGTCATCTGAGGTCTTCAATTAATACGCGGGTAATTTTCGTTCTCTTTTTACCCATCAGGCATCAATCACGTAAAAGGCAATAAAAATCCTGGTCATGATGCAGTTTTGGTCTGCCAAATGTACGGTTAGGATTTATATGACGAAGAAGAGGAAACATCCATTATGGTGTTTCTGGACCGCACCGTAGGAGAGCACGACGCAGTACTGTCAACAACTCCAGGAGACAAGTTGGGTATAAACATGCAGGGACCAAGACAAAAGGCAGGAAAGGAAACTGGGTGCGCGTTTTGAGACCTGAGAGAGAATTTTCTTCTTCCTTCTTCCTTCTTCAATTCGATTATCAAGTAAAGAAATTTCTCTCCCTAGAAGAAAATTAGTGGGTAAGTTTTGCTTTCTAGAATAGTGGATGATTTTGTTAATTAATCTAAAAGTTGTCATTTTAGCAACTGGGTCCGTCGAATATTGTTATGTTCAGATTCTTGAATTTGGTTAAAAATCCTCTCAACCATCTGATTATATTTTTTATTGGGTCAATATTTTCTTCATCTGGGTCTGGGTTGTTTGTTTCCCTTACTTTGTGTTTGTCTCTGTTTCTTTTTCTTATTGGTTTGTTGCTTTTCAACCATACCTAACCTCACAGTCTCAATATATATATATATATATATATATTATTTTTAATGAAAAGCCATCTGAAACGGGTATATTTACCTTTGTTTTTAATTTGTCATCTTATACAAGGTCAAACATAAGGGTTTCTTCTCCATTCTCCAATTCATTCCCTTCTGTTTTCTGTTCAATTGCGGGATTTGATAGCTGATATGATCTTTGCTACTTTCTCTTCAACCCCTTTTGTTTGATCGGGTATATAATTCTTGATTTCTATCTTGACAAACCTGCACAGGTTCTTGTCTTTGGTGGGATTAATGGCCTGGAGCTGATCATTTGAATGCTTTATTTCTAGTTTATTAATTTATCGGTTTGGTTTGCATGGATCAGATGTATTCGTATTTGTTTTAACCTAAACCGTTGGCTTTCATGCTTTAATTCTGGCTTCTTGGATGTCTCATGTTTTCTATTTTTTTTTTTTCCTATAGAAAAGTTATATACTGCTTGAATCTGATGTTTTCCTCCTTGTCAAACTGATAAACATCGAATGATATTTTCATTTACGTTATTTTAATATGTCAAAACGTTAGCTAGTTTCAGATGGATCTATCCTTCAAATGTGTTTTTCTTTTTCTGTTGGCAGAATTAGCTGCTTGTTTAAACATAATTAGGCACCAACTGGCACATGGTGAAGGGTGCTGCTAAACATAAAGTTGTGGGCAGCAGGTCTCTGGTGAGTTGGGTTTTCTTTTCCTTTTACTCATTGTGGTCAACAAAAGGATGGGGGGAGGGAGACAATCAGGAACCAAATCTTTTCAGTGTAGAAACAAGCTAACAACGAATATCTTGACGATTTCTACTTTTTCCTATTTCGTGTTTACTTATTCTCGCATTTCTTACTTTAACAACGAGTAAACACCATTCAAGATCCAACTGAATCCTTAATGTTACTGCCACTCTATCTTGCTGTTCACGGAATACATGTTATTAATTTGTGGTTTCAAGTTATAGTAACAGTCTAATGCCGATAAAAAATATTAGTCTGGCACTAAACTGATTATTTTGCCGGATTTAGACACAAAACATTTAATATATGCAAAGTAGTGAAGAAGTGGGGAGATGGAAAATGGGATGATGATAGAATTTCTAATCAAATTAGATCCTTTAAGATTAGGCATGTAGATATAATAAACAAAAAATCTTTCTGCTTTAAGCTTATTCAAGTAAGTGCAAACTTACGTGTTCCTTATTCTCTTAATTCCAGTAACTGTCGATTTCATTATTTTCACTTTGTCTCTGAACATGGGAGCATAAAGGAGCAATATTGGCAGAGTAGCCTCCTAGCTCTTAACTGAATATGTTTTCGATGACTGTTGTCACCTTGTAGGAGATAAACAAACAATAACACTACTCTTGGTTCTATTCTCAATTCATTATCATTTACGACCTTTAATTTCATATTATTCTGAACATATAGAATTGCAACATGTTTTTTGTTTGATCTAAGCTCACCTTGAATTCTTTATGGTGAGAATTAAAGTCCCACTTCAATCCATAGGAATTGAATTCTTGTTCCCAATGGATTCAGGGTGGGGATGGTTGAGATAAAGCACATAAATTATCTTTTAATTCTACATGTTAAGACTAATATGAAATATGGAGGTACGAATTAAGTGGAAATGAAAGGGTAACTGAGCCAAACACAAGCTGAATTTTTGCCATATTTCGTCCACAGAAGTTTCATAATGTACTATATTTTAAGTGCATTCTGTGAACAAAAGACAATTTATAGTGACGAATATGTTGTTTCATGAAATGACTAATCTTTTCAACCCTTGACAGCCACAAGTTTTTGTATGGGACAATGAACTAACAGATTTGAGAATCACCATCTAAGGAGCTCTAGACATGAACTCTAACCTGTTAATGGTACTTGAGCTTTATGACTGGAATAGGTGAGAAAAGAAGTTGCGGAGATAAGAAGAGAGAGAACAGAGCTAGGTCGAGAGAGAAAGAGAGAAAGTGTCATGTGTTATTAAGTCTGCAAAAAATTGTTCTCGATTTTCTCCTACAATTTATTTATAGTTGATTTAGTATGCTACTAACTGATGCCTTTCAACCGCCACAACCACAACAGTTTCAACAGATCATGTTCAACTACTAACTGATAATATGTTGTTGGTAAACCTTTAAGGGTTTACTGACACATCATTAAGGAATAGAAACTTCAGCAGAATCAGATTCCATTGTCCTCTTCGCATAATTGCTCTTCTGATCAAAGTCCTATATCACTTGCCAAATTAAAGACATCCATTTTCTTCCACTAACATCTTGCATGAGCTTAGATGACTTAACAAATAGAATTTTTTCATTCAGATCTATTTGGAAGATACGAGCAATTTTTTTATTAGCATCTCTCAGATGTTAGGGCATCTTGTTCGTCTCTATTATTATGCACCCTACTAAAAGGATATCTCATTTTGTTGGTTCTTCTGGATTGATCATATGCAACAAACTCTTTAACTATTCTAAATGACGAAGCTTAATTTCAAGGATAGCTTGGATCCATACTTATTCACTCAGATATGTAATATTGAACTAATTGCTTAAACAAAATGCCCTCTCTGTGTGACCGATACTTTTTTGAAATAAAAAGTATGATATGTATTAATAATTAAGCACCAAGGGGAATGCCAACCTATGTACAAATATATTTACTTATCAGCTAGGATATCAATAAGGTCTCCTGTCATCAATATTTACATGCACATTTATACACGCTTCAACATATACGCTTGTGGACACACCCATCTCTGCTTGCACAAGCTTGAAGTGATTGGTTTACCTAATTGTTTTCGTTCTGCAACTCGGTTGCTGATGGTTTACATGGATGTTTTCTTCCAGCAGTTTTATTTGCTAACAATTTCCTCATGTTATTCTCTCATTGCCATGTTGTGATTGTCCTGCAAACCTCAAATGACAAGGACTGAAACACTTTGACAAATAACATTCTACTACTGCCTGTGAAAAACAAACAAAAAACGATTGGTTTAGCACTTCTATCTAGTTAACAAACTCAGTTCTAACCTAAGTGATTTTGATACAGGATTCTTATTGTGAACCAGCCTTTGTGAAGGATTGGTCAAGAAAAAGAGGAACCATGTCTTTGGTCAGGTCTGCAGAGCCATCTGCCACATCATACAGGAATCCGAAACTCTACTCGCTAAAGGGAAGCACGGATAACACTGGCTCATCCAATCAAATCTTCAATGCGGAGAGGCAAATGAGCACTTGCATGTCAAATTCTTACTCGAGTGAGAGTTACGAAAAGTACTTCCTTGAATCACCAACTGAAGAACTGATACATCCATCTACTTCTGCCATCTCAGGGAATTCGTGTCCCCAGCAAGATGCCTCCACTTACCAGCAGAGAGCTAGTCTGTGTTCCTCCATGGCCATTCAAAACTCATTTGATACTTCTTTTACATCCAGGAGACCTTATGATGGCTATCAAGAAAATCTTGGACCAGATTACCTGGAAAATCAAAATCTGGATCCAGTTGACTATGATGAAGATACAATGAGGCTAAAGCTTCAAGAACTGGAGAGGGCACTACTTGATGATATTGATGTTGATGAAGATGATGAAATGTTTGGCAGTGGTCAGAGCATGGAAATTGAAAGTGAATGGTCTGACCCAATTCAAAATACTTTGCTTCACGACTCACCCAAGGAGTCCTCATCCGCAGACTCCAACCTCAGTAGTATAAGCAGCACCAAAGAAGTAACACAGATATCATGTAGGACTCCAAAGGAATTGCTTATTGATTGTGCTAGTGCATTATCAGATGGAAATAGAGATGAAGCCTCAGCAATAATCAATGAACTCCAGCAAATTGTCTCAATTCAAGGAGATCCTCCACAGAGGATTGCAGCATATATGATGGAAGGCCTTGCTGCAAGAATGGCTGCCTCCGGGAAGTTCCTTTACAAAGCTTTAAAATGTAAAGAGCCTCCATCATCTGATAGGCTTGCAGCCATGCAGATCCTCTTTGAGGTGTGCCCTTGTTTTAAATTTGGATTTATGGCAGCAAATGGTGCAATCATTGAGGCACTTAAAGGTGAGAAAAGAGTTCACATAATAGACTTTGACATAAATCAAGGTAGTCAATACATAACATTGATACAAACATTAGCTACTCTGCCTGGCAAACTGCCCCGCCTTAGGTTAACAGGAGTTGATGACCCTGAATCTGTTCAGCGTCCTGTTGGCGGCCTTAAAATAATCGGACTAAGGCTTGAGAAGCTTGCCGAAGCTCTTGGTGTCTCCTTTGAGTTTCAAGCAGTGCCTTCGAAGACTTCTCTTGTCACTCCATTGATGCTGGATTGCAGGCCTGGGGAAGTATTGGTGGTTAACTTTGCATTTCAGCTGCATCACATGCCTGATGAAAGTGTTTCAACAGTAAATGAGCGAGACCAGCTTCTTCGGATGGTCAAAAGCTTGAACCCGAAACTTGTAACGGTTGTCGAGCAAGATGTGAACACTAATACCTCCCCCTTCTTCCCAAGATTTATTGAAGCATACAATTATTACTCTGCTGTGTTTGAGTCTCTGGACGCGACTCTCCCAAGAGAGAGTCAAGACAGGATGAATGTTGAAAGGCAATGTCTGGCACGGGACATAGTTAACATTGTTGCGTGTGAAGGAGAGGAGAGAATAGAACGGTACGAGGTCGCTGGAAAGTGGAGAGCAAGGATGATGATGGCCGGATTTAACTCGCGTCCAATGAGTTTAGATGTCATTAATATGATACGGAATGTTATAAGGCAGCAGTATTGCGATAGGTATAAACTGAAAGAGAATCAAGCTGCCCTTCACTTTGGATGGGAAGACAAGAGTTTGATAGTTGCTTCAGCTTGGAGGTAAAAGGTTTTATTTGGTAGCTTCTGCCATTGGCATAACGACGCACCTTGAGGTTGCTGTAACTATTTGGTTTTTTTTTTGTGTGGAATCAAGGATGCTTTGCTTAGTTTAACATGTAAGTGGATTACAATGACTTTTTTCAATTCTCTGCAGATGAACGATTTAGTATTTTCCAATTATCTAACATTTATGAATGTCATTTGGTTCGATTGCATGGGCAACTAATTCTTAAACCGATTACAATACCAAGAAACCTAATCTGATTACCAGATCTTATTGGCCAGGATGATGAGATTTTTTTTTTTTTTTTTTTCTAAAAGAAAAAAAATACTGGGTTTTATTTTCTTATTAGAGCTCTTACTACTTTCCTGCTAATACAAAATTAAAAAATATAATTTTTATGCCACTGCAATCTTAATAATTTCAAAACTATTTTAAAGCAATCTTTTATTTTATTATCATTTTGTCAATCCCTCAATTTCTCTTATTTTATTATTGTTCAATTTTTAGTTTTTTATTTCTCCCAAGAAATTAGTAATAGGAGGTTATGGTAGGTTCTGATTTCTTTATTACTATTATTTTTTAAAATTCTTTACACTAATTTAGCAATTGAATCGTTTTTATTAATGCTGCTGTTATAATTTTTTATCTAAATGTTCTTATATATTTGATAGTGATCTCTAAATATATAAATCAAGTGGAGAATTAACGAAAAAGTTTTTGGGGGAAATTAATGTAAAATTATGTTAGAATTGGTACATATGTCTAACTTCATTAATGAAATTTATATTTCCTTAAAAAATTACAGAACCTGAAAACTTATTAGAATCAACAAGAGCTACTTATACAAATTTGACCCTATGCCAGTTTAAACTGCATAGGCTTTTGTAAGATACCGAAGAGTACCAGTTGTCTCTGTAATCTCCTATGTGAATAATAAAACTTTTCAGGGAACTAAAGAATCATGCTCGTTTCAAAATTGCAAGGCCAATATCATTTAATCAAGCTAAGCTATCCATGTAACAGGCGAATAAAACAAAATAATGAAACTGTTTATATAAGACAACTTTAGCATGTGCTTATTGCTTAACACTTACAAAACACAAAGCTACTTCAGCTTGGGCCTGAAGCTCTTCCAAGACCTTTACGATTTTCTCACGGCACATGCTAGTTTCACTTTGCTCTCTCAGCATTTTCCTTATCCTTCATCCGTGCATAAGAAGAAAGAAGGATTAGAAAATGATAAGACTAACTGGAGATTCACAGGTGTAACTAGACCAGAACGAAAATATCACATGACTAATTGGAGACTTGTCCAAAGAATTCTCCCTAACACAGTTCATCATAACTAACCAGAAAAGAAAAAAGAAAATGGTTCAAACTGACAAATGCACCGGCATTTGCTCAATAATTTGAATTATGGCCAGGAAATTTTAACATCTTAAGTATCCAATTTGCAGCTTACTCATTCTATCAGCAAGCATCCCTTTTCAGTTTAATCGTAAACCAGAATGCATAATGTGACATACCTATGAACAGTGGCTGTGTCGCCATGCCCGGTGCAGATAATAAGCATGGCATTAGTTGGTAGTGCATCGTAGAGACTACAAACCCTAGCATTCAAGCGAGTAAGGATCTCCTTTAGTTCAGCGGGAATGTTATATTCGTTGCCTCTTCTGTTGGCAGGTTTCTTACTGCATGTAAGTTCCGATATCATCCTAGCAAGTTTTTCATTCAACTTCTCCATGTCCTCTGCTTGTTTCTTGAAATAAGAATTCAATTCTGAAAATTGGGTCCAGACAAACTGTGCCCGCTGACTCTTCGCCTATAAAATCAATGAATGCAACAAGACTAGTAAGAATTGGTCATTAAAGAAGCGGAAGAATGTGCTAATACGAACAACAAACAATTTACTCTACCTCAATTTTGGCCCTGGAAAGAGCTTCATCATCAGATGACACAGGAATTGCATGGGATAATTCACCAGCATACCGCTTCACAATGGATACATCATCAATGAAAGAAGACATTTTTCCAAAGTCATTCAAAACTGAGAGGAGCTTCCTCCGCGTAAATGATGGAGGTGAACCGAAATCAGGGCCTGACAAAAAATTGCATGATGAACAAATATATTATTTTACATTAACAAACATAAAGGAAATTATTGACAAAGAAAAAGAATTAAAGGAAGAATTACAGTGAAGAAAACCGACGTTACTTACAGATTTTAGCATAAAAAAAGTGTATTATAGAAGTTCTTAACCATATTATTTTCAAAAGACTAGGTTTTATTTAAAAAACAAAAAAAAAAAAATCAAAAGACTAGGTTCCAGACATAGACACTATGTCAACTACTAGTGCTGGAAAATTAGGGTCCAGATCAACTGCTAGACATGTCTACCAAAAACATAATGATAATTAATACTGCAATTAAGAGAGTGTGGAAGATAACAAAGGACAAAGAACGTAATAGTGTCCCTTCAACATTGAGATTGCAACAATATGGAAATTTCCAAGATCAACAAGTAGAAGAAAGGTTTCTTTTAGGTGAAGACGGAATATCTGGGAGATGCTTCTCATGTTGTCAGAAGTTTGCATCACCAAGTTTCCTAGACAATTAAGTCGCTAATTTTGACCAACTGTTTTACAAAAAATGAAGATGGGAAGAGAAGAGTAAACTGGGATGAGGATTTTTGTACATAACTGAATATTTAATAAATCATTGGAAGTTGCCTTTCTAATTCCTTCTTCTATCCATTTCCCTCCCTCACTTTCTTTGTAGAGATTAGTTCTCCATTTAATTTATGCTTGAAATCTTCCTATGTTGATTTCCAGTAAAGTTTAATTGAGTGGAAACACAAAAACTGAGTGCTGAACTAACTAAATTTCCAGTATATTGTGGTGCAAATGGTACACCATTAATTCGTAGAAATGAATCACTTACCATTTTTAATCTTTAATAGTGCTAACTCCATTGCAGCTCTTGCATCCTCAATGCTGTCGTGTCCAGACCCTGACTGCTGTATCTCCTTACAAAGAAATCTCTTGGCCAGAACTCGAAGAGCAGTTTTATGAGACCCTCCACGGGGATGCTTGTATAATACAGCAGTATCAATTACCAACTCATGAAAGATTTTCAATGCTGACAGATCATTCTCCAAGGAATGCCCAACTAAGATGGTCTCTTTGTTTACCAGCTTTAAGAACTCTTCCTGAATACAGGAAGCAACTGTAAATAAATAAGACTATAACATTACAACATGAAATTTGAGTCCAAGCCTGTTGAAGCATTGAAGCAACAGTACACAACCGCGGCTGACATCAATGAGCAAAAAAAAATAATTGCTTAAAAAGGAAATAATGGCACACCTGAATATCTTGAAGACTTGTTGTCACCCCATCTAACATCTCTGATGTGATTCCGCTAAACCTGAACAATTCATCATGATGATTTTTCTCAGATAAAAATGAGGAGAGGGAAAGGGAGGCAAGGGATTTCATGAGCTGGTTAGTTATCCTAAATCAGCATAAAGCAAAGACCAAAGAAGTTGAGTATGAAAATTCAAACACATGCATAATAGTTAAATAGAATAAACTGGTGGTCAAAATAGTTCTAATAAAATTTCTATATCAATTGATAGACTATGAAAATTGATCCCACAAACACCAAAAGAACATGAATAAAGAGTATGATTTTGTACAGACTAGAAAATTCTGTGGAGAAGGAAATTGTTGGTCAGCTGCATGTGGAAAAGAAAACTGTTGGAAAGCTGCATATCCAACCTATTAGCATAAAATCTATATTGTCCTAATTTGACTATAATCCGTAGCTTTTCTAAATCAGTGGGATTCCTATCTTCTAGGCCTATGTTTTTAGGAAAGTCATAATTCTCCTTTGAGCGTACATGCTGTGGAAATACCTTGGATATTGTTCATAACAACCAAAATTTTTTCTCTCTGTTTCCCTCACATTCTATTTGAAACAAAATGGCAAAGATCCTTACACCAAAAAACTGATGTTGCATAATGGTACACTTCTTTTTCTTTCACGTCTAAGGAATCACCCCTTTATACCATGCCAAACAGATAAAATCACTAGTGATAAAATAAATCAATTGCTTACGCAGAAATTCCTTTTAAATTTGGACCATCCAAGTAGAGCACTATTTAGAGCATGAGCATATTAAGAAAATAGATTTGCATAAATCCCAGCAGTTTGCATAGTCTGAGTGAAATCTCGACCTCAACATATGTTCAGGTGGGGGGAAGAGGTATAAACAAAGGGAGAGGAAAGGAAACAGAGCATGCCACCAGCATAGTCATTAATATATAATAACTACTACTCCAAGACCAAGATGCAGACTGCTTAAAGCTCAGTTACAAAGGTTTCAATATCATTCTATCTTGCACTGTGCATAAAGATGATATTTGTTAATGTGATAAAATGTTGCGATGCCACCAGGAGTCTGATGACAGTTGAAAAATATTTACCTTGTATTGTAATCAATGATGGAGTTTGAAGGTTTTACCAATTTATCCAACACAACCTGTGTAAAGCAATTCAAAGCCCAGTTAAAATGCAAAAAGAAATGTAGGGATGATTTATGTACAATAAAATTTTAACTCATCAATCTTAGAAATTATCCAAAATCTTAACTAATATTACCACTAAAATGTCATCAAAATTTTCAAAATGCAATGTCAGAGAAGACTGAAATTTAGTTTTGTATTTGGACCTTAAAAAAAACAGTTATATGATGTTCTAGTGAAATTATAGAGGTATATTGGTGGGAGAATCGGAAGCAAAGTAGATAATTCAATCACTTCTACTATTTGTACATTCATTTCTTTTTCTCTCAAATCTTCTCTCCTCTTATTTCTGTACAAATTTAGGGGACTCCTTTTATAAGGAAAAGGCACACCTCCCTTCCCAGTTGTGCCATCTTTCCAACAACAAAACCTGGGATGAAGAAGACTCCATTTGGACTCAGTCCAAACTCATTATATTATTGATTCACAATAATTATTTTTGACCCATAACATGCGTACTCATAAAGCAAATAAGTATGCAGATGAATCTCATTTACGCAGCAAAATCGAACTAAAATGAATTGATAGAGATGCAACTTCATGCCCCCAACCCTCCTCCTTTCCAGCCTAAAACTAATAAACATCCTCCTTTGCACTTGGAAAACTAGAATATAGTTATGTAGAATGAACCTGCCACCTTCAGAGCCCACTTTTCCCTTCCCTTTTCTAGTCTAAAGAAAATTAAAACGGAAATCCATTTTTTGAGAGAAATAGATAAAGCTATGTTAAACTGAAAATCCACTTCTTTTGGCAAACTAGCATAAAATTATATGCAGCATACCTGTCCTTTTATATCCACTAATGTGAGTCTCGTCAACTCGAAGCCCTCAGTTGTGATACACTATCAAACAGAAAAATTTTCCAAGGTTACATAAGCAGAGGGAACCAAGCAGAAAAAGAATATTAGAATACCAGAATAGACATTCCAACAAGAAGCGTTCTAAAAGAAGTCATTGAAAACTGCAAAACCTAAAGAATAATCAACTTGCAAAATAGAAGCAAACCGATTTTGACTTTGTATTTAGAGAGGATAATCTTTCTTTGCAGGAATCAGAAATGATTCTGAAAAGGGGGATTTGTACTGGGATATTTAACCAAGTTGAGAAATGCACCTAACCAGACCGGTAGGTTAAACATGCTGACGTTAAAAAAGACATAACGAGTTGAAATTATAACAAGTGTTAAGAGAATAACACACCGAACTTAGGGCAAAGTATCCTTTTGATCCTTTGTGATTTGCCCAATCACAGTCCAACTTGTGGTTTTTTTTTAAATATTTTGTGGTTTGATTTTCTTTTTTATTAGGTTATGTAAATTGTTAACTTTAGAAGACATCTGAGAATATCTACAAGTGTGTGACCTTCTAAACACAACCATATGAAAATTTAAGGCTAAAATAAAAATATATATAAGATAATAGCTTTAGAACCCAATTTATTTATAAAAAAAATTAGCTTTAGACACTAATGATTTTGTGTAAACCATATGTTACTAAACTTTCAAAAAAAAAAAACACAAAGTTTGCAATAAAATTAAGTCATATTCAAGTGAATTGTAATTTATATAACTTATTTAAGAGACAAAAGCATGCAATAGAACACTAATTCAAACAAAAATCCTGATATTATTACAGACTAGAGTATTAGAAGGCCAGAAGTTAATAAAACATCAAAGTGCAGGACCTCAACAGTACATCCTTTTTGATGACTTGATATTCAATATCCACTCTCTGAAACAACACTCTCCACTGAAAAACATTTGCATGATCAGCATTTTGCCTCTTTAAATTTATACCATTTACTCAGTAGAATCCAGATGATGAAATGCCACTTTTTTAAAATGAAGGATGCAAATGATTTAATATCAGAAAGCTAGAATAATGTCATACCAATCTCTCTCAACAGTTTGCAAACTTAAAAAGTCAGGAAGTAATATGACCATTTCAATAATGATGCATGAGTTGAAGGCTAGCCAATAAAAAATTCATGGATATCTCCATGGACATACCATCTCGCAATCAAGAGCCAATATTTCATTGAGAGAACCTGAAGGAGCAGGCATAGTAGAAAGACAATCTGCAAATAACCAAAAGAATCAAGAACTATGACAATTAACTAAAATATCAACAAAGTTCATATGAGAAGGAAAACATAACAAAATGCAAGGGATTCTATTACTTGATTGATTGCGACAATATCCATTGTCTTCCAATTCTTTTGCTGTAAGTGTGTAATATGTAATGGGAAATGGAAGATCCTTCAGGAGTTCCATAGAGGACGAATTATAAGTAAGAGAACCGGACGTATCTGCAAAAGGAAGATACAATGTATTACTCCAACATGGAAAGTTCTCAAAATTTTCAGGTTATGTTGATCAATCCATTGTATTATGCAATGCGGACATTTGTAAGAAATTAACATGAAATTTAGATAACACATTCTGTTAGACTTATAAGGCATCATCACAAGGACCATTGTTTGTGCCGCCCAAACTGAGTGTCAGAAAACAAGGTATAGCAAAATACTTTAGAGCAGAAGAGATCAACAAACCAAAAAACAAGGTCCATACATATAATTTATTCACGAGACACGACAACGAAAAACTTAAGTCCATGGTGAAGATGTCAATGAGACATAAATTTGAAGAAATGAAGATATGATGATAGCTAAGACTGATGGACCAAGAAGATTGACAATTAAACCCAAGTAGTATGCCATTTGCAGTTTGTTGCATGGGTTTAAAATTTTTTAATTGATTATAAACTAATATACCATGGATAAGATGTTAACAATTCCACTTAACGTTGTAAATTAAATTATTACAATATTAGAAGAAATTAGAAAATAGAAAGAAATTTAAGTTAGATCATCTTAATTAATTGATTCTAAAATTTAGAAATATATTATTCTTTTTAATTTTCCTAAATTAAGTATATTTATTTTTTTTGAAATATCTAAATAAAGTATATTTATATATATATATATATATATTATCTACTAATCAATTTACACATACCCTATAATCTAAAATTAAGATTATTTAAAACAAAATAAAATTGTATGAAATTGTCTTGCAAAGAAGCAACGGATAAGCGATATGTACCTGTTAGTTTTTACTTGAGCAGTGACCTTCTCTTTTTCAATTTTTTATTCATTGGTCCATATATCAGCAAAATCTTTAATATATATCAAACACCTTTTTCTTCTGTTTTTTAATACATGGGAACCACATCTCTATAGGCAATGATATAAAACTACTTGCACAGCACCAAAAAAGAAAAACAAAAACTTTCCCTACTTCCTCCATCCATAGTTTGGATTCAACCTCAATGCATGTATTCATTAGCAACAGAGCAGTCATCACAATTTAGAAGAACAAATTTTCAACAAAAAAGAACACAATAAAACAGCAAGAATAAAATTTTATACTGTCAGCGCTGGAGTTCGCATCTATGAGGGCTGACCAGGTCTTCTCCAGGATTGATTAGTTCTTGGTTTCAACTTTCCACCATTACCATAGGGGCTCCTCTCACTTTCTTAAATCCTCAGGAGAGTTTAGGTAACATGGCCTTCTTCCAATTCTCTTTTTTTTTTTTTTTTTTTTGAGATAAAAGAGAAAGAATATTATTATACATAAAGGTACTAATGGGGTACCATCCGAGAACAAAATAATTACAAGTCGATCAAGTGGTATATGACAGTTCCAATATCTTCCCAATCTAATATGTCATGACTTAACAAAATAGAACCAAAAATATAAAACCATCTATTCTTAATGTTTACAATATTAGTTTCAATATCCTCAAAAACCCTTGCATTCATTTCCTTCCATACAACCCAAAAAATGCTTCTTCCCATTCTCATTCATTTTGGTTATGGGAAGTTTGTGACGGATGACTTGCCGAGCCAGATCTTTTCCAAGGGCTATGGAGGAGACAGGGAAAAATGAGCAGGTTTTGTCTCCCTCTTCCTCATTCACAAGTCTCTCCTTTTTGTTGAAATTGAAAGGACGCTCTTCTCTGTAAATCAGATGCTCATTGCTTTGCTTCCAAGTGGTATCTAGTTTTACAATCAACACAGAAGAATCATAGATGGTTCCTAAAGGTGATGGGGGCCCCGTTGATACGAGTTTGCTCATATTTTAGGGTGTTAGGCAGTTTCTTTTTTCATCAAATATCTAGGGCTGCCTTTGGGTGTAAAAAGAAGGAAAAGGGATCCTATTATTACTACTTAGGAGAGCAGGCCTGTAGTTTAGAAAAAAAAGATATCTATCAAAAGTAGGTAGTTTGTAGTTAAACCTGTTAAGGGTATCCTCTTAAACCTCCCCCTTTTATTCCTTAAATTCCTATCCCTTGCAATGTTGCTAATTTTCTTGAGCAACAGAAGTAGAGAAGAAATCCAATATAGTGAAGTGGGACTCAACCAAGTGTCAGATTTTAGCTGAAGGCTTGGGCATCCAATCATTTCCTCCTTTAAGTAAGCTATGCAAGCCAAATGGTTGTGGAGATTCCGCATGAGTAGTGAAAAACTCTGACCAGAGGTGATTCAAGATAGATATGGTCTCATGAAAGAGAGCTGAATTTCAGGGACTATCAGGGGATGCCTATGGCTTGAGTTTATGGAAACAGATCAAGATAAATTGGCCTAATCAGGCAGGTTAATCCATTTTGAATGCTAACAACCTGTCAAAGGCTTTATCTTTTGGTTTGGCCTCCTTTAAAATCTGGTTTCCCTGTCATCTATTGTTAGTAGGCATTCTTTTGCCCAAAATGGGAGAGGCTTGCTAGCGCATTTCTAACACAAAAATCTTAGTGATTAGGAGATTGTGAACAATAAAAGTCTAATTGATGCCCTTGAAGCTTCATTGAAGTAAAGGATATCCCAATGTGAAAGCTTAGCAAGAACGGCATCTTCTCTACAAAATCATGCCACTTTTCCACATTGAGAAAGACTAAATCCTAGATATTTTTAAGAGGAAAAGATCAACTAAATCCTAGATTTTACCTCCGAAACAAATTTAGAAACATAAGGCCACCCCTTACATCATTTTCTTTGTGGGCAGTGCTTGGAGTTGCATTCCCACTATCAAAAACGTAAGTGCCTGATGTTTTCATGACATAATGAACTTTCTACCATCTTTGCTTACAGTCCTTTAAAGGGATAATATTTGGGACTCAGCTATTAGTCCCTTGGGTACTAAATGGGCAGGGAGTAGATCCATCTAGTATGAGTTGATCATATGTGGGCAATATTCACAACCACAACTTCAATACCCTCATGCTCTCTTCTCATCTATCTAGACAAGAGGACCATTGCTTCTAGTTTTTTGGTAGCTTTGGAGGTTCCAGACCTCAAGTAATTTGCTTGAAGTTTGTCCTCTCCCTCATGGAGAAGAACTTGGGAAATTCATTGATTTTATAAGATTCCACCCTTCAATATCCTTCTGTTTTGTGCATGGGCAGCACACCTAGTGACTGTTTAATGCATCCTTTATCTTCTTTCTCAAAAAAAAAAAAAAAAAAAGAAAAGAAATACAATTGATGTACTTCGCATCCCTCATTTAAGCACAAAAATGCCTGCAAAGCATATATATGGGGGTGTATGGTTGGACAATACAGTATAAAAAAGTTTGACTAGCAGACAACTAATAAAATTGTAGTGCAAGGACAATAGCTACTCTTCTACATATAAGATGAATTAAGGATCAAGACATAAGAACTGGATGACTTAGCATGCTAGGATCATAGATTAGTCAAAAACCTTTCTCAGATGTCTCAACTGATTTCTTTATTAAATCAATTGCATTCCTTTTCCTTTTTGTCTTGCATGTTAGGAGGGCATCAATTGTCTGCATCCCATCTGATATGCAGCTAGCATAGAGAAAACCAAAGATAAAAATCCGTTATAATTGTGCTATCGCTAAAAATTTTAAACACTTCTAGATTTGCAAAATAAGAGAAAAGAAAACTACAACAGTACCAACCTAAGACCCAATAATGCCCTTGGATTGCCGCAGCATTCTTTAAAACCAGCAAGTATTTTGGCCTGTGATAAGTACAAAGCTGCATCCAGTCCAGGGACATAAAGCATGACAACTTTTGGTATTAGAGGCTTGTTCTGCAAACAACATGAATTTCTCTTCAGTTAATCTACTTAACGAAACACATACACAACATTTTTTTTTAAACAAATACACAACATATGTGCATATGTAATGTAGCTGACAAGTAAATTTCATTTATTTGTTAAAAGGGTTTAATGGATCACATACAAAGATATAAAAATAATGCAAAATGGAGTAGCAATATACTACTTAAATAGATTAGAAAGTATAATTCTATAAAATTTGACATTACTATAGTATCAAGAGTCTATTATTATAGTTTTAATAACTTTAGGAGTAGTATTCCTTCTTTACTAATTTTTTTGTTTCTTAGCTTAATCTTTTTAGTAAAGTAACATTTAGAAAGCCCTATAGATATTTTATGATTTCACTTATTGAGATAGTATTCAGTTATTCAATAAAATATTCTGAGAATTTTACAATTTCCTAGTCGTGCAATACAATCAAACCCTTAAGTGTGATACTTAAGAGATGTCTAAGAAACCCTAATGTAATGTCTAGATTTTTATCTTCATTTGCCCTACATTGAAAATTATAGTAGAGTGGACACCTTGCCCGAAGTATCTAATACAACAGTAAATCGTTCATAAGTTCAAAGCCCTTAAGAACTGATACAAAAAGATAGAAAGATGTAACAAAAAAGACATGTTGCTGTATGAGCCTACAAACACAAATTTCTATTGTATATAGAAGTTGCCCCATCTGCTACATGACTAATTTGGGTTTCACCTGACACATGCAAGTAAAACATAAGTGAAAAGGAGTAACGAATAAAGAGGAATGTCATTCACCTTAATAAAAACCCAAGAAGGCATGAATCCTTCAGCAAGCACCCAAGTTACAAGTCTTTGAATATCCTTTTTGAGCATGAAAACCAAACAATTAGTTTCTTAGAAATTTGAAGTAGTCAGTAAAGATTAGGAGATATAATTCATCGAGAAACCTACTTCCAAATTCAAAGTTGAATTAGCTTCTGGCATCTTAAAAACAATCTCCGCCTTTGCCTGCAAGAGTAAATCATGTCAATACATTACATAAACCATCACAGTTCACCAAATACAAAAACTCCAAACACTAACTTAATTAAGAGGTGAATATTTACTTTCATCTTTTCCAAGCTAGATAAAATTAATATTTAATCAGTTTTCTTTTATCAGAGTTCTAAATAAAAGGTTCACTAGGATGGTAACACGCTATAATCATCAGCAAGAACCTTTCAACGAGTTCTATTATTATATGAGATTAAAATTTTAACAAAGCCTACCGTAGTACCATGGATCATAAACTGGGGTGAGAGCAAAAGGGATAGCTTGATTGAAAGATGAAGTTATGTTAACAAAACCGGTGAAAAATGCTTTTAAACCTTCACTACATCCCATACCACTATTTATCACACTTCCTGTGCATTTTATTCTCTGCAAACAAACAACACCTGAGCGTCCATATAATCTGAAAGCTTAGACGAATTACATTAAAAAAACAGCTATAATTATCTTTTAAAAAGAAGCTAATAGCATAACCCAAAATTGTGTCCTTTTACTCAGAAGAGATTGAAACCCGTTTAAAAGTTCCGAAATTTAAGTTGCGAGTAATTCACAAGAAGAGTAACACTCAAACGCTAGTAATAAATAATTGGAAAAACAGATGGAAGTGCAAGGAAATATAGACATTGCATTAGTTTTTGAGGGGGAAAAAAGTACTTGGGGTCCATAGACATCGAAGAAATGTTTGCGGCCCTTCGACCTATCTTCCTCGCTAGCTGCAGGTTCGGTTTTGCACGATGACATTGCGAATTTCTTTGCTGTTTTTCCAAAATAGTATATAGCAATTCTCTTAATTTCAACTCAAACGGATCGGCCAAGACAAGCCATGAGAGGAGGTAGGTTATCGGGTTATTTTATGCTTGAGCGGCCGCTTGGAGGAGCCTCAATGATATAAGATAGGTGATAAAAGAAGGGTATGCCAAACCGGGAGAGAAGTTTGGGAGATTTAAGAGTGAATTAGAGAGGGCGACTCAGCTCGCGAGTGAGGGTTTGATTTGGATGGTAACAGTCAGTGGAACCGGCAGAACAAGGAGGAGAAATAGAGAAAGAATAGTTTTGAAGGTGAGTAATTGTATACCAAAAATATGAGGGAAGATTTGCTGGATTAGGTTTTCAGTAGAGGTAAACGTTTCAGGGAAAAAGAAAACACGGAAAGAGATGGTGTTTCAGCAATGGAGTTTTTGGATGCTGCTGTGAAGCGGAGAAGGAGACTGACTGGCCATTGACGAAAGAAAATGCATGAGAGCGAAAACAGCGAGACGGGTTCTTATAAGGGTTATGACTGGGCCACGACGGCCTGACAAGTGACCCGGCCCGCGCCTAAGGGTGGATTAGAAGTAATTTTTTAAGGTAAATATTATGTTATACAAATAAAATTATAAAACGAATACAGATTAATTATTATAATTATTTTAAATAATATTTGAAATTTTCTTGGTTCTAATCATTTAAATTAATATAAAAAATTTTATTTTGAAGTAATTTTTATTTATTTTAATATAAATATTAATTTTAAAATAAAAATTATTTGCGTTTTTTATAATTAAAAAATTGTTAATAATAAATTAATATTGTATTTTTATTTTAAAAATATTAAATTAAAAACAATAGAATAGTGTTTGAAAATTATGCTCATATCTTTACTTACACATTCAGTCCAAGTAGCTTCTTTTTACCTCTTAATTTACAAGTCATAGATCCGGGCTTTGTCTGCCGAGGTGAGCTTAATGCAAGCTCTTACATTCTTTTATAAGTCACTGAGAATTCTTCATTGCTTCTGATTCTAGTGCAGAAACAATCTTGCCCTCATCCTCTTTCAATCCCATCCAGAAAATTCATTAGCTTAGGAACAAGTTTCCCATCAGTTGCAGCTCCAAGATTCTTTCTTTCTTTCTTGGCATGCCCCGAATTGCCTTGCTCTTTGGGTTTTCTCACACTTCCAGGAACAGGCAATTACAGTTTTGCATTGTTCGACAGCAAAGAGACATGGTTGATGTTTTCATAAACTGGAATCTCCAGTTTTTCTCTAAACATGCTGAACATAGATGACAATGAGGCTCTTGGTGATCTCGTCTTGTGATGATCTTTATCTTGTGTGAGGATTCTGGTTTTGCAGTAATAAACTCATGGAGTTGTCTGCTTGGAAATTTGAAACACTGAAAACCAAATTCTTTATCCGTAATGTAGAGGAGGCTGGTTGTCTTGCTGTTGGATAAAAGGGTGCTGTAGCAGCTGTGGAGCTGTAGGGCGTACGGATGGGTCTCTCTGCAGGCAGAGTTTTATGAAATTCTGGGCATTTTCAGAAAGATAACTTGGGATTTCAGGATATTCTTTGCTGTTTGCAATTCTAAATATTGCAGCGACCTGTTTCCATGAAACTATATTAGAATTTTGCTACTAACAAGAATATGTAGAAGAAGAAGAAGAAGAAGAAGAAGATAGTATATGATTACCCCTTCGAATTGGTTCCATGGAGGCTTGGATGTTGCCATTTCAACAACTGTGCAGCCTAAGCTCCAGATATCAACAGCTAGAGCACTGTTGCCATTTGTATTCATAATAACCTGCCCACATGAAATCAAACATCACTTCTTTGGAAACAATATGCAGACACAAAAGAGTAAAGATTTGGTAGAGAGGAAATAATAATACCTCAGGTGCCATCCAATAAGGACTTCCTTTAAAAGATATCCCTGAAGAACACCAACTTATCTAAATTTTAACATATATAAAATCAGAAATATGTTAGTCAAATACTATGAAGAACACACAAAACAAAAAAAACAAAATTGATCAACAAAGAAGAGAAACATATACATTTTTAGCCATTCCAAAGTCTGCAAGCTTAATTTCACCATTGGGATCTACCAGAATGTTGGCCCCTTTGATGTCTCTGCCATGTCAAACTCATCTCTTCTTAATGTGTTTGGAATTAGATATAAGCAATTCAAATTACATATACATATACACACCTGTGCACAGTATTCCTTCCATGCAAGTAAGCTATGCCTGAAATAATTTGTCTGGTATAACTCCGAATAACGGGTTCCTCAAAGGGACCATATTCACTGAGGAGTTTGTGGATTGAACCCCCAGAGACATACTCCAAATACACTGACAGTTTATCTTCATCCTGCATCAGCTAATCAGATAGGCTGAAGGATATGATAGATTGAGAATGGGGTTATTGAGTTTACCAGCTTGCTTCCATAGTATTGAACTATATTGGGATGTTGCAGTTCACTAAGCAATAAGATTTCCTGATAAAACATACACGTTCAACATTGGTAATTTTCATTTTATGTAATTGACTTGTGTTTGTTCCAAGTAAAATAAGACGAGACGCAGTACCTGGTTCAGTTGCTTGAGACATTCTTTTGAGGACTTATCATCAAGAGCTATGGTGACTTCCTTTATCGCACACATCTGTCCACTTTCACTGTCTCCACACAAAGCACAAGGTCTGGGTCTAATTTTATACATATAAATGTAGAATGTTTGTGGAGAAGAAGAACATGGTTACCTGTTGAATCCAGCATAGACATGGCCAAATGTCCCTCTTCCTAGAAGCTTACCCTTCTTCCATTTTGAGCTTTGTATAGGTGTAATGGGAGGCAGAGGAAGGGGATGGCATGGATGCCTCATGTTTTCATTCTTTGTATTTGGAGACTCCACTTGGTGTTGGACACAAGAAGCTTTTGATCCAGGACTTGAACCTGTTGACCCTGCATTGCTCTTGCTTTCTTCAACAGCCCTGAAATAACCAGACAGCTTAACTATTTGAGCAAGTAAAAACAGAAGCAGAAACCCAACAAAATACTGGCCTCCAACTTTATGAGTGAAAATCTAAACTGAGCCTAGTGTTTGATGAAAACCAAGGGGAAACTACATGTGGGTGGGAAGGCATGAGAGGCAAGAATTAAGCGCGAGACAATAACCTTCAGACAAGGATAAGTATCAGAAAAGAAAAAAAAAGTACCTGAAAAAACCAAAATCCCCATAATCAGAAGAGGAACCTGATGAGCTTTGACTAGAAACCGAGACTGTTTCGCGATCCAGTTGCATTGATAGCTTGCAGGAACCAGAAGGCCGAGGCAGAGGATAAGCTTTCTTCTCAGAACAACTCTTATTTGCTACTTCGAAATCAGAATCCGACAACACAGAACACCCTTTAATGGAAATGGAAGAAAGCTTTGAATTTTGACAAGGTTGAGGTAGCAGAATAGATTCATCAAAACTCCAGGGTTTGTCTCTGATTGTTTTCTTCTTGTCTTGTATGTAATGAGGGTGGAAATGATCCTGTTGAGACGCTCTGTTATACTTCGTTATCCACCAAGAAGCCATTGTTGAGACATAGACAAGAATCGCAGAAGACAAGAGTAATTCTCTCTTTTTAAGTCAAAGTTGTTATCTTCACCGGACTTCATCTTCCCATTTTAACAGTCTTGTCTTCTACATATATAAAGATGCGCGTGCATGGCTGTACGACTGACCTGTTGTTTGTTATGTGCAGCATGAGCAATGGTGTGGACCTTGTTGTGGTTGTAGTGTCTCAATCAGCCAAGCAATTTGCAGACACTACAATTCTCAAATAATTAAAATAATAATAATAGTAATTTTAATTATTATTTATTTTTCTTAAAAATTTTTAATTTATAAAACCATTTAAAAATTATAATTTGATTATATTTTTTTAATACAAATAAATTATGAACCTCCCATTATGATCTTAATTTAAATGAATTTCAGTCAAGTACTCGCGATTTTTTACGATAATATTTGGTATTAAAATCATATATTTTTTTTTATATATGAAAAAAAAAATTAAATTAAAATTCTGATAATTATATATATAATCTAAAAAAAATTGTATTAAATTAGAATTTTATTTAATTTTTTATATAATGTCATCATAAAAGACTATTCATAATTTAGCATTTCTGAAAAACAATGATAGTCAACCATATATATATATATATTACATAGACTTGGGTGGGTCCTTGGGATGCCTCCATTGACTTCTTTGGTCACAAAACTTTGTGATTTTCTTGAGATATTTGGATTATCGAACTGCCCCAGTATATATATATATATATATAATTTAATACAATTTAATTCGGTTTGGCCGTAAATTGACTGCTAAATTATTGACTAATTATTAATATTCCATATAATGGAATTTCTTTTCGTATTTTTTTTAATTTTTAGACTTAATATGAGAGCAAATAATATTATTATTATTTTTTTACTAAAAAGAATGAAATAAAATGCTCTCTTACAACCTACTCGAGCCAACTTGACCGGCTGTTGACAAGTTTGGTATAATTGGGTCACAAAATGTATTGACATATTTATGTTTCTTGTTCATTCGATGTGGGAATTGTGACCCACCAAATGGGTCTATGAAATTTAATGAGAGCATGTTAAGTTCGGCCCCCACATCCATGGAAATTCTACATTGCACCACCACATAATTATGATGTGTATATGTGTATCTAATAATAAATAATCAAGCAATAAAATAATAATTAAATTGATAATTATAATAGTAACAATATTGGGTTAGTAATTAAAATATTCAAATTAAAATCACGCATGGTTATAAGAGGAAAGGAAAAGCAGATGAAGCCCAGTAAGAAAAAAGTAAAGCAGGGGGAAAAAAGATGAAGCCCAGCCCAAGCCGCAACAAAACAACGTCGTTTCACCCTGTTTCAGAATATAAAAAGAGGAGCGCGAAACAACGTCGTTTCACTCATTTAGTTAAACGACGCCGATTTAACGAACGAGAAAAGACGAGGCAGATTTTGAGTACGGTGGCGCTAGGCGCAATATTAACTTCCTTCATTAACAGGACACTCTCCTCCATCATCTCTCACAACCGAGTCTTTCGCACAAATCCTTTCTTGCATCTTTCTTTATTCACAGTCTATCTGTCTTGCGGCTCCCACTGTGTAACTCTTGTTTGAATAAAGAAATGGCCTCAAGAAGGAGAGTTGAGCTTCGACTCAGTGTCTTTCCTCAAAACCAAACTCTTCCTGCATCAAGAATATATCTTGATGTTCGCATAGACAGAGATCATAATACTGTATATCGTGATTCCGCCGGAATAGAGACTCTCGTGGATACCCGGCGATCTCCTGAACATCGTGTTTTTTCGTTCTATGTTCCACTTGTAGATGAATTTGACCATCTGGGACCGTACATTTTCCATGAGCTTTTCGCCGTCTTTAGGGAAGACGAATTCTGTAATTTCTTGACCCACCAAATTTTAAGCTTCTTGATCCTAAATCCATCGGTTTTAGAAGATTGTAGTTCTTTCTCTACCCTTGCGTATGTTACTGTTACTTTCACGCTAGTTATTGAGGACGGTGGTCCCGGAAATAACAATGGTGTCTCGGCAAGTTTTCTTTGTTGGCTTAGAAGGGAGAGGAGACTGCACAGTGATAACAGTAAAATAGGAGAAGGTGTAGACTGCTCGATATGTCTCCAACGATTATCAGGCGGTGAGGAGCTTATCGATCTGCCGTGTCGTCACCTCTTCCATGAATCTTGCATCATTCGGTGGTTGGCGAACCACAACACCTGTCCGCTCTGCCGTGAAGTATTTGACACTGATTAACATCGTTTGCCGTCCATGCTCGCCGTTCGACCAAGTTTCCTTTTGTAGGCAATGAAATTGAAGATGTGCTATAATCTCCAACCATGGTCCGGAAATTAAGAGCATATGATGTTGAAACGTAAACCCAGTCCTTGACTTTTAGAAATGTAAAGTTGCTCATTTGAATTTCACTGTTGGACAGTGTTTGGGGTTTGTATTCCCACTATAAGCAATACGAATAAAAGGAGGTTGCATCATCAGTAACTGGTACCTAATGCCTTCATGAAATGAACGCTCTAACAATCGCTCTAACGATCTTGAACCTCGATGTGCGTAGCAATAAAGATTTTGCCCAAGGATCCATTGCCGGTCTTGCGGCCAAGCTGGTCTTTACCACCAACGATGGCTTCCATGTCCGCGATAAATTAACCGGACCAAATCACGCAAGAGGATCTTGGGTTTTTACTGTTTATCTAGAACTTCTTTTTGTTGAAACTAAAGCAAAGAAATTTGATAGATTAAAGAAGAAAACTGATTTTTGTCTCTGGCCGGCTCTGCTTTCTAATATATATAACCAGAGAGAGAGAGGGAGGGAGAGGGAGAGAGAGAGAGAGAGAGAGAGAAAGAATGTTTCTTCTTCTTGAAAAGAGAAGAGAGCGGAGAAAGGCAAAGGTGCAAGGTAATAGGTAAAATATATAATCCAAATTTCATAAGGTTTTCACTGTTTATCTATAATTTTTTTTTTCTTAAAATTAAAAAGAAAAGATTTGATAGATTAAGTAACTAAAATATATAATCCAAATTTCACATAAAATAGTAATAAGACATTGTAACGGTCCCGGAACTTTAAATGAAATATATGTATTAAAAATGTTAAATGCGGAAGCGGAATAAAAATTTTGATTAACATCCCTTACACAGTAACCAAAACATACTCAAAACATGAATGAACAAACTAATTAAAAGAAATACTCGAAATAAAAAAAAAATTATAAAGTCTTTAGGCGTCTCCTTCGCCGTCTTCCTGTGGAACGGGCTCGGGAACAACGTCTTCCTGATCTGAAATGGTTAAATAAGGAATGAGCTACACCAGCCCAGTAAAGACATTACACTATCTCACCGCCACGAAAGTAAAGGTGGGTAGAAAACAAAAATGACCAATGGAGCATAATTTATAACAAATTCATTTATCAGTAATAAAATCTTTTACTATCCACTTACCTCGGCGAGATCTATGAAAACAACATATGAAAACAATAACTTTATAATATCATGAAATCATACACACTTTATAACATAACATATATCACACCTTTACATTTTAATCATCAGGAAACAGATTTCCTCTTTTACCAGCCTACTAGTATCCTTGGGGATCCATAGGGGGTCCCCTCTACACGTGAACCAGTAACATTTACAACCTAATTCCAGGACCGTCCCCATACCCCGTCCGGTATGGGCACCAAAATCATAAACCTCAATACCCCGTCCGGTATGGGCGCCAAAACACATTAGGTCTCCATACCCCGTCCGGTATGAGAGACTACATTCCCGGTAGAGTTCCCTACGGACCCGATCCGTCCACCATCTCCCACGATATCTAGTCAGGCTGTCCACATTATCCACTTATCAATTCACATAACCTTTTTGCCTTTTTCCTTAATCTCAATCATCCAATCATACAAAATATGTAAACCAGTAATTGACACCAAATAAGACAATACAGTATCGGATTCACCATAATACAAATCATAATAAAAGAAACATAGTTCATGCATACGAGACCATAACATAATTACATCAAACATCATGCTGTATTTAATACTGAAAATTAGATCAAACAATAACAGGCCAATATTGTATCAGACTCGGACTCCATTGGCAACCTTAATCAATTATGCATCTATAAGGTCACACAGTACAGTTTAATTATTTATTTAGCTTTAATACCGTGATAGGAAATAGGGTGAGGGGTCCTTACTCGTTTCGGGGTCTGAATTCGACTCTACAGTGCGCCTACAGGCTGTCCCTAATTTCTCTGAATTTTTTCTGGAAAACTGAAACACACTACCGATACCTGCACGTGTCTCAAAAAATCCCAAATCAGACCTAGGGCCCCTTTCGGCCAATATCGCAATTCCGGCACGGCGGTTCCGCCGTGCTCCGGCCAAGCGGCGGCGATTCACCTCGGGTTGGCTGTTTTCGGCCAAATTCAGCCACACTCGCATCGGTCCCTGCAATAAAACAACCCTAGGGCCCTCGGTGGGCCAAAAAATTACGAAAAATCGAAATTTACCGGCGGTGGTGCTCTCGGGTGCGGCGGCTCCTCCGGCATGAGTCGCGTTTTGATGTTTGGCTCCGATCAACTTGTAGAGAAAAGAACGGTGATCACAATAGTATAAAATTTGCATCGAACGGAGGCTGGGAATGGCCTCATCGGAGGCAAAAACTGAGGAGGGGCGCGGCGACGCTGCTGGGCTTTGGCTGGGTTTTCCGGGCGTTTGGCCGGTGGTTTGGCTCCGGTTTGGCCATAGACGGACTCAGCATCGAAAAACGAGCAAGGAGGAGAAAATTTACATCAATCGGTGGTCGGAAACTTCCCCGGTGCGGCGGCGGGTGGCGGCGGTCGGCTCCTCCGGCGTCTGGTTCTTTTTCTCCGGCGAGGCACTGGCGGCTAGGGTACAATACAGTATCGGATTCACCATAATACAAATCATAATAAAAGAAACATAATTCATGCATACGAGACCATAACATAATTACATCAAACATCATGCTGTATTTAATACTGAAAATTAGATCAAACAATAACAGGCCAATATTGTATCAGACTCGGACTCCATTGGCAACCTTAATCAATTATGCATCTATAAGGTCACACAGTACAGTTTAATTATTTATTTAGCTTTAATACCGTGATAGGAAATAGGGTGAGGGGTCCTTACTCGTTTCGGGGTCTGAATTCGACTCTACAGTGCGCCTACAGGCTGTCCCTAATTTCTCTGAATTTTTTCTGGAAAACTGAAACACACTACCGGTACCTGCACGTGTCTCAAAAAATCCCAAATCAGACCTAGGGCCCCTTTCGGCCAATATCGCAATTCCGGCACGGCAGCTCCGCCGTGCTCCGGCCAAGCGGCGGCGATTCACCTCGGGTTGGCTGTTTTCGGCCAAATTCAGCCACACTCGCATCGGTCCCTGCAATAAAACAACCCTAGGGCCCTCGGTGGGCCAAAAAATTACGAAAAATCGAAACTTACCGGCGGTGGTGCTCTCGGGTGCGGCGGCTCCTCCGGCATGAGTCGCGTTTTGATGTTTGGCTCCGATCAACTTGTAGAGAAAAGAACGGTGATCACAATAGTATAAAATTTGCATCGAACGGAGGCTGGGAATGGCCTCATCGGAGGCAAAAACTGAGGAGGGGCGCGGCGACGCTGCTGGGCTTTGGCTGGGTTTTCCGGGCGTTTGGCCGGTGGTTTGGCTCCGGTTTGGCCATAGACGGACTCAGCATCGAAAAACGAGCAAGGAGGAGAAAATTTACATCAATCGGCGGTCAGAAACTTCCCCGGTGCGGCGGCGGGTGCCGGCGGTCGGCTCCTCCGGCGTCTGGTTCTTTTTCTCCGGCGAGGCACTGGCGGCTAGGGTTTTTGTGGTCAGGTGTGGGTGGGGTTATTTATACTATTTGCCTTTTAATCTCAACCGTCCATCAAGATTAAATCTGGACCGTTTTATCGCGATTTAATTGGGATTAAATCTGGGTCGTCCATCGCGATGCAATCTGGGCTGTCCGTGCCTGATTGAATCTGGACCGTCCGTGCGCGTGAATCTGGGCCGTCAGTGCGCACGTTTGATCTGGGCCGTCCGTGCACGCGGGAACGGATTTGGGCCATCCGATCGCGCGCACGCGGATCGCCCACGTGGCCCGTCCCCTGGTCAGTGTTTTCTTGCCACGCGGCGCGTCCTGGTTGGCCGGAGCTACTGACCGGGCCGTCGACGTGGCTGCTAACGTGGTGCTGACGTGACACAACTTTTTTAAATTGCGTTTTGACCCCCGGTTTCTGATTTTCTTTTCAAAAACACCCCCAGAATCCAAATTTTCACCTCTTTTTTCCAAAATCAATTTCAATTAAATCTAAATAATATTTTTACCCAATTTTATCATTATTATTATTTTTATTTTCATTAAATTAGATTAAATTAAATCAAATTAAATTAATTAAAAATCAAAAAATTCAAATAATTACAAAATAAAATAAAAAAATAATAACACTTGGGGTGTTACAGACATCCTCGTAATTAATCTTTTTTATGAATGAATTTTTTCATGTAGTAAAACATCCTTATATCATGTTATGAATGATATTTTAAATCTTATATGTATCTTGATCCTATTAACTTAATTAATTTACTTGTAATAATTCAATTTAGGCATAATTTTGAAATTTAAAATAATATTTCAGAATCATTTAATTATTTCTAAACTATTTTAGAAAAATACAATATTGAATTCTCTAATTTATTAATTTAAAATTTAAAAATAATAACATTGTGGAATCAATCATTTTGACATATTTATTTTCATCGGCATGGGCCCACCCTTAAGCTGGGCCCTTTAAAACGATGTTGTTTTTTCTAAGGGTTCCCAGCTTGAGGACGAGCTCTCTCCCATTATTTCTTCTTCACTTGCAACACAAAGAAAGGGTCATGGTTATGTAAGCACAAAAAGGAAAAACTTCAGGAATCATGTGGCTTGCGGCTAGGGCTTCAAAGACCAAGGTCATGGGAGTCGAATGAGCATGAGGATAGGGGACGACTTTATGCTCAAGGACGCCACAGAACGTGAGCGTCGGAAGTGTTCCAAGGGCAATTCGGGTCTCTTTGTGCCGAAATAGAAAGAGAGAAAAGGTTGAGAAAAAAATCGAAGGTGAAAAGAGTTTTATTTTTCTTCTTTTTAGTCGTACTTTGTTTGGTGGCATTTAGCTCGAGGAAGACAAAAGATTTGATATTATTGTGATTGTCACTAATGTGTTTTCTTCGACGTTGTGATTCATATGCAAAATGGTGATGTTGAACTAAAATTTGTCCTTGTCGAACATCAAGTAGCAAATTTCCTTATCCAGTTACTTAACATGGTCATATTTTCCTCATCTCCTTTTTCTCTTATTAAAAGAAATTTAAAATTTCATGACCTTGTCGAACATCAAGTAGCAAATTTCCTTATCCAGTTACTTAACATGGTCATATTTTCTTCATCTCCTTTTTCTCTTATTAAAAGAAATTTAAAATTTCATGACATTACTAAATATGATATTCAACAATCCCTATACAAATTTTGTATGCTGAAAAATAAAAAACAATGGAGTTTCATTCTGAACAAAACTAGGGTTTCAAGCCATCTTTGCTATAACCTTATCATGGTTCTTTGTTTTCATCTAAACAACCATTTGAGATTTTCACAAGATAAATACATATCAAACTCAAAAAAATAAATGAATGTTCTAGTCGATAATAATCTTGAATTAACTATATAAATAACTATGCAAGGTAAGCCATTACATATAACACATGAGAGACTATTATAGTTATCTTATTTCGAATATAATATGATTATCATTTTCAATAATAACAACACAATTTTTTATCTTTTATTATTACTGTGTTTTCACTTAAATAATCAAAATAGTTAAAGTATGCAAAGTTTACGAAAAATATAATCATATAATATAAATACCATTAAATTCGTATACACCAGCAAATAATATCTTACTTCTCTACAATATCTTATTTTTCATTAAACCTCAACATGGATGACACTACAATGTTCATGTAGGTTTTTATTGTATGAATATGTTTACTAGAAAAACATAATGATAATATTAGTGATTGAAGTTTTTACTACGTATCAAACAATAGTACATAATAACTATAAAGAATTATTTTTTCGACTTATTTCTACTATTGATTATTTGCAAAAATAAAGTTATGCTTCAATGTTAATAGACAAAAATTACTTGTGTGTTCCGTTGTTAGATTAGTTATTAAATATAACGTTAATTTGAGTGATTGTTATAAGTTTATTAATCATGATAAACAAAATAATTATCTAATAACTATAGTCCGGTCATTGTGAAAACCAATAACCATTGTATAGTTGATAAATGAATTTTGAAAAATAAAGTTAAAAAATACACACACACACACACGCACGCACTATATGGCTTTTTGATATGAAAGTTGAAACACACACACACACACGTCATATGGATTTTGATATGCTTCATACTTATATTAGTACGAGGTATTTAATAAATTGAATCATTATATTTAAGTGATAAATTATTATTAATAGTTTTAAGATCAACTTCAATATCTCATAAAGTTCCGCGTTGTTAGATATAGATTGTGATAAAAAATAATTTTAATTAAGTAAATAAAATATAAATAACCTTATTCAAGGAATATGAAATTGTTCTCTTAAAAAAATAAATAGTTATAGCGACTATTTCTTCCTACCTTACTGTTTATGATTTTTTATAATACACTTATCATAATAATTATTGTTATTATTATTTTGTAAATTTCACTTTTAAAAAAAATGAGTATTTTCAAACAATATTTTTCGAGAATGTCTGATGTCGTAAATACAAAGAATTTAGACTCTCGTACTAATGAAAAATATATTTTATATTTTATTTTTATATTTGTGAATATTACGTATTGTTAATTAACGAAAGTACGTAAGAATTATATATTTACGAAATAATTAATATATAAATAAAATAGTTTTTCTATAATATAAATTATTTTAATTATTATTATTTTAATTGTTAATTATTTATATGATTGTGTAAATAAGTACATACATATTTAGAAATAAAAAATTTAAAAATATCTTTATGGAAATTATTACGGGGGTGGTTAAAATGTAAAATGCATTAGTAGGAAATTAATTTTATTTGAATAAAGATTTGTTTTGATATCATGCATGGGGGAAGAGCGAGGGGCAGCAAATGATTGTGTTGTATTCCATAATACGGTACGAGTGGGTACACCCAAGGAGCTCCAGACGCGAGAGCAGGTGGACTCGAGTTGGGGGGCAATGTGGTTAAAAAAACTCAATCAAGGGTCATTTCTGTGACACGAACCATCATGCATGATGATGATGATGATCACGCATAACATAATAACGACATACATGACATACAAATAACGAGCAGTATGTGCAGAAGAGGAGAGAGAGAATATAGCATTTGACTTCAGTTCAAGGAGAGAAGAGAGAGGAAAAGAAAAGGTAAAGGAGAGAATGAAGAAAATTCAATCGGATCGAATACAATTTTGACGTCCGCAAGGACACATCACTCCCTTCTCTCTCCAAACTCTTCTCTCTCTCTCTCTCTCTCTCTCTAGATACAGCGAAGAACAGGGCACATTCTCAGGATACATACATCAAAATAAAATATAATAACCACAGGCGATGATGATATTTTGATCCAAGGCCAGACCAGCCCTAGACTCTGCAGCTCACGTTATTCTTTCTGAATTTGTGTTTTGGAGCAGCAGGATAAAAGAAGAGGAAGAAGAAGGAGGAGGAGGAGGAGGAGGAGGAGGAAGTGGCGATTGAAGTGCTTAATATTGTGGAATCATTCTACTTCTGCTCTCGTCTTCGGCGTTCTTTGTTAAAATCTTTTGAAGATTGTTTATTTCGGGGTCGGACTCACTGTTTAATTTCAACTCGTGTAAGTCTATTCAAGTCTTTAACTTTGACCTGTTCTCTTCTCTTTTTCTACCGTTTGCTTCACAACCCGCTTATATTTCTTCACTGCTTTCAAGTTAGAATCGCTGATTTATGGCCATTAGGGCTTGATCGAGATGCTGTTAATTTATCGTCTTTACTATTTTCTGAGCTTTCTGCTTGATATTTTGAGCGCTTCTTGTGCTTTATTTGTACAAAATTTTAATTTTTGCGCTTTTTGGAATCCACTTGTCACTTTTTAGATTGAAAATTCAGCTTGGAGCACTGGTTCCTCCTGCTGGATTTTCTTTTATTAACTCTCCTGGTGTTTCCGGGTTTTAACAATTTAGGTTTCTTTTACGATTCGACTTGAAGTTGATTTGACGTTGTTTGACGAGGGTAGTGATAGTGGTGTGGAGCTATTGAGATTTACAAGATACGCTTAGCGGTGAAAATTCTTTCTGCTTTTTTGCTTATTCGTTGGTTTGTAATTGTTGAAGTTGCAGTGGATCTAAAAATTCATGTTCAAGCGGTTGGAGGATTTCTCGTCGCCTGGACGTATTGCAATTCTAGAATGTTCAGAAACAAAGCTTGGTGCTTCCTTTTGGGGGTTTCTGTTCTGTGGCTTGTACAAGTTACAACTCAACACCAAATGGTCAGACACAGAATTTGTCCATGTGTAGTGGTGCACCATAAGGAGTATGAAGCGCATGGCACTGAAAGTGGGGCTAAAAGGCTTACTGGTGTGAGCTCCATGAGTGTTACTTCGTTCCTTTCTTTGTAACTCTAGTTTATTCAATTCTATTCATGTTGTTTTAGTTAGTTGTACTTTGAGATTGATTTTGGGATCGTGATTCTGGGAAAAAAAATGGTACCATCGGGGCCGCCCACACCAATTGGTGGTGCCCAGTCTGTTTCACCTTCTCTTCTGCGATCAAATTCAGGAATGTTAGGAGGCCAAGGGGGTCCTCTGCCTTCTCAATCAGCATTCCCTTCACTTGTGTCACCTCGTACTCAGTTCAGTAACATGAATATGCTTGGTAATGTACCCAACGTTTCAGCCCTCCTTAATCAGTCTTTTGGAAATGGGGGTCCTAATCCGGCTCTTCCCGGCCCTGGAAGTTGTCACCGTGGAGGTATCGATACCGGGGCTGAGTCAGATCCTCTTTCTGGTGTTGGCAATGGAATGGCTTTTAACACACCGTCTTCATTTGTACCGTCGAACATGGTGAACCCTGGTTCATCTGCACAAATTCAGGGTCAACAATTTTCAAATCCTTCTGGTAGCCAGCTATTGCCAGAACAACAGTCCCAACAGCTTGAGACTCAGAATTTCCAGCACAGCCAGCAATCAATGCAACAGTTCTCTGCTTCTCATAGTGCCCAGCAAGTTCAGCAGCAACAACAGTTCCAATCACTCCGTGGAGGGCTAGCTGGTGTTGGGCCTGTCAAGTTGGAGCCTCAGGTAGTTAATGATCAAAATGGGCAACAGCAGCCTCAACAACAGTTACCGTCATTGAGAAATCTTGGTCCTGTAAAATTGGAACCACAGCGAATCCAGAGTATGAGGGGCTTGCCGCCGGTGAAAATGGAACCCCAGCACACGGAGCAATCATTATTTCTTCATCAACAGCAACAACAGCAGCAGCAGCAGCAGCAGCAACAGCAATATCTCAATATGTCACGACAACCTTCCCAGGCAGCTGCTCAAATTAATCTTTTGCAACAACAAAGACTCATACAGCTCCAACAACACCACCAGCAGCAGCAACTTTTGAAAGCAATGCCTCAGCAACGTCCCCAGTTACCACAGCAATTTCAGCAGCAGAATTTGCCCTTGAGACCACCTCTGAAGCAAGTATATGAACCTGGGATGTGTGCCCGGCGTCTAACACATTATATGTCTCATCAGCAACAGAGACCTGAAGTAAGCTCTTTCTTAGTTGAACGATATGTTTTTTGCAGGTATTGTTCTCCTGTCATGCTTAGTAATCACCGTGCTTTTGTTGTAGGACAACAACATTGAATTCTGGAGAAAATTTGTTGCTGACTTCTTTGCTCCCAATGCCAAAAAGAAGTGGTGTGTGTCTATGTACGGCAATGGACGTCAAACAACTGGGGTGTTTCCTCAGGTCCCTTCTAAAAACTTTCTAAACATTGACACTCTGTTAAATTTGCTAAACATTATCACTATGTTTGAGTTCAGGGAAGTTGAGGGAATGGGATGAGGAGATGTTTCCCGTAATTTGTTTTCTTTAGATTAAAAAATAAAAAATAAAAAGAAAAGGAGAAGCAGAAAGAGACTGATGATGGTCGTCCCTCATTTTCCTTCAAACACCTATTTTTTCATTCTTCTGAATTGGAGGAAAAGGATCTGCTCAAACATGTAATTTTTTTTTTCTCAAATTGGACAGAAAAAAAAAGAGAAACGAAAAAAATTTTAAACCGAAACATAAATTGTGGATTATAACCCTAGAGTGTCTTTCCTTTTTGTTAACTGTTAACAGAGAACACAGTTGAAAATATACTTGTCATGGATAATTTCCTTAATAAAAGATTACAACAATGTTTTATTTCTCTTATTTTTTCGGCTTTTAGTTATTTAAACAAGAAAAATATGTTTCTTCCATTCCTTCAGAAATTCTTATTGCCTTTCCTTTGCTATTTTGCTATCCTTCCATATTGTAAGTGATTAAAAAATGTCTGAAGTGATTTTAGATCACTTTTGTTAGTATCCTTGTTATTTCTTTATCATCTTGGCAATCTCTTATAATTTTATGTTTGAAGTTCATTTTTTCAGTTGTAGTTTTTGTATATTTTGCAGGATGTATGGCATTGCGAGATATGCAATAGAAAGCCAGGTCGTGGTTTTGGTAAGTTGGTAGAATAAAAAATTAATTTTCCTTCTTTCCCTAGTCTATCAAGTTAGTTTTTTGAATATGCTGGTTTGAATTAAAAATGTCATTTCTAGTTTCTTTAGGCTATTAATCCCCTATGTGCATCTGATTTTTTCCGGGTACTGCCTTTCAGAAGCAACTGTGGAGGTTCTACCAAGGCTTTTTAAAATCAAGTATGAAAGTGGTACTCTAGAGGAACTTCTCTATGTTGATATGCCCCGGGAATACCAGAACTCATCTGGTCAAATTGTTTTGGACTATGCAAAAGCAATACAGGAAAGTGTTTTTGAGCAACTTCGGGTTGTTCGTGAAGGCCAACTTCGGATTGTTTTCTCTTCAGATCTCAAGGTTACAAAAAAAGTCTTTTCTACTGTGGCACTATTTGATATTTGTTCTGCTTCTTATCCTCTGCAACTTTTATTTCCACCCAATTCAGATATGCTCTTGGGAATTTTGTGCTCGGCGTCACGAAGAGCTCATTCCTCGAAGACTGTTGATTCCTCAGGTAACTTATTGAACAATTTCCATTTTTTGTCTAGAATTCTAAGTCGATGTTTATTCCTGATTATTACTTCTGTTGGTTGGACCATCTTTGAACCAAGCCCTGTATTATTTTGTCATTAACACTTTGTTCTTTTGAATAGAATAGATTCATTGCAAACGGAGGGTCTCCTTGTGTCCTGATCTTTCTGCATAGAGAGTACTCTACTGTTTGCACTAGACTTGCTTCAGGAACTTCTGTTGAGCACAATAAACTGCTGAAGAATTGAAACTTCTGTTCTGGACTTCATGGCTGGTTACATTGCATATCTCGAGAATTAATTTATTTTTGTAGCTTCATGTGATCAAGATAAATTCGTAATTTTGAATGCTTTTACCTAGCATTTTCTGCTCCCCTTCATTGCACTGGATCAAGTTGTATAATGACTTACTTCTCTGATCTCTTTTTCCCTTCTATCTTTTAATCTTTAACTTGTCAATTCCTTGTAGCATGTTTTGGATGTGAAATAGTTGTCCTATGAATGTAGTTCTGAGGAAGTGGCTTTCATTTCTCTTTTTCTGGTAAACAAATAATAATAAGTGTCGGTTGGCAGGTTCAGAATCTCATTAGTATTCTTGTTTAACCCTAGGTATATTTGACTGACTGTTTTGGTGCATTATGTAGGTTAGCCAGCTTGGTACTGCAGCTCAAAAGTATCAGGCAGCTACTCAAAATGCATCATCTAATTTGTCTGTTCCCGACCTACAAAATAATTGTAATATGTGAGTACATTTCTGTTGCAATTTTCTTTTAATTAGACTTCACTTAAATTGGCAAATTTCCTTTGTTCTAAGTTGTTGCTTTTGATCAGTGATTAATGTCTTCTTTCAATATGTGAATCTGCTGGATCAAGGGAGATAGTCTGTTGCTATTTCTTGCATGTACTTCGTTCTACATATGTTTGGTTTTCCCTTCGACAAAAGCATGTTTGTTCTGTTGTTTATTCAGTCTTGCTCTTGATGCTGCTGATGATAAAGCTGCTGTCATTTATGTACAATTTAGACTGCTTCTCTGAAGGGAAATTGCTTTTATATTTCCAATTAATTTTTGTAGTACATGCATTCATCTCATTTGTGAAAGTAAGGATAGATACTATTTTTCTTGTTAACTTTGTTAGGAAATTATTTAAGACATAGGAGACTAAGTCTATTGATTTCCATTTCTTGGTGCTATACCTATTCTGGCGAGAGAATTCTGAAAATGTAGGAGTATTTTTAAAGAACCTTTAAAATGTACTGAATCATGTTATCTAGTAGCATCTTGCTTTCCCTTTGTCCAGGTATTCATAAAATTCTGTAGATTTATTCATATGCTATAGAAATGAGTAGTGTTTGATTCACTTCTGCGAATCCCAAATGGGAAGACAATTTTCAGTACAGGAATTTCATATGCTTCCATGGGTTCTGTGGTATTTTGAGTGGCTGATTTTCTTTTGTTTTGTATTTACTGGTATTCATTGATTTAATTGGTTATTGTGCTTCAGGTTTCTTGCATCAGCAAGGCAATTGGCGAAAGCTCTGGAAGTACCATTAGTAAATGATTTGGGATATACAAAAAGATATATACGGTGCCTTCAGGTGATTTGCTATATTGTCTTGTAGTTAGCCTGCAAGTAGAATTCACATATTGGCCCTTGACGGTACTGGTTTCTTGTTGGCATCTGGCTTTTCCATATTAATATACTGTAATTCTAGTAAATTTCTGCCTAATCTTTATCATGATTGCATATTACAAAGGACTAACATGGCAAGAAAAAATAAGGCACCGGTAATTGTTTTAGGTTGTGCTGATTTTCGGGAAAAAAATTATTGTAGGTTTGCTTATAGGGAATTATATTAATGGCTTTTATGTTTAATCTGACTAGTCCTTTTTTTTGTTATATTAATTAACTTGCTTGGGGGCTTACTTTGCAGATATCAGAGGTGGTTAACAGTATGAAGGACTTGATTGATTACAGCCGAGAAACAGGAACTGGACCTATCGGTAAGTTATACTGGTTTTTGTTAGGTAACTGAAAATGCATTTGCATGCACATCTATTTCATTCTTTTGTAATCTAAATGTCTTTTGAAAACTGAAATTTTGTTCGATTATTGAGTAAACGTACGATGTGCTTTTTTGAAAATATTATTTCCTATGGATGAGGCCAGAAAATCCTTTCAGATAAAAAAAGTCTGCTACTTCATATAATTTGGGAGAATAGTTAGGCTTTGTTTGATACATAAAAATGTTTTCTAGTTTTCATTTTTATGATTTATTGGTATTTCATTTATAAAAGCATACTACTTGGTTAATAATGAAGAGAACAATAGTGAAGATATTGAGGGAGTTGCAAAATTTTAAAATGTTGTTTTTACTGTATTCTAGAAAATCAGTTTCTAGTCAAAATCAATTGGTTTATTAAGTTGTTGAAATTAGTTGATATTGATTTAAGTTTCCATCTTGAAACTCTTACAACTTTCTGAATCATATTTCTCTGAATCATTGTATACCTCTTGGATCCAACCCAATTGAAAAAAGCAACTCTCATAATCTAGTGGATATTCTATACAGATAATGTGTCATTTTTAGGTGATCAAGAAAATTTTGTATAGAAGATTCAATCAAGATATTTCTAATTATTATTCTAATTTAGATTTAGAAAGCATATTTGATTTTTTTGGAAGTATGAATCAGGATAGAAATCAGAACTTTTTTATGTAATATATTCAACCCGATACCTAATTAGTTTGATGAATTCTAATGCAAATTAACACCAAAAACATCTAGGTATTAAATTAATACAAAGCTATGTAAAAATTACATAAAACCTTTATTTCAAATTGTTGGATGTTGTGCTGGAATTGTAATTTGATCATTTTACAACATACTTCAATCAATTAAAGACGTGTATAGGCACATGAATTTAGAAAATGGAAACTAGAAAATAATTTCTTATATCAAATGGTGCCTTATTTTCTTTGTTTTTGCTTATAAATGCTTTCTAAGTGACAACTACTGAGATAAATATGAATGCATAATTTCTTTGTACCTCATCACGCACTCTTCCCCTGTTTGATATTCTCTTTCTACCTTATTGACAATGGAAATGATATTTCCGTTGTTGATATCATCCTGTTTGTTGTGTTCACTAGAACAACATCCATAATACAATGGGTAACGTTGTCAATCTGGATGTTTATCACTTTAATATGAGCTGTCACATGTTGCTCAATTTATCAATACTTCACTTGTAGCATTTGAAATGTGCTGTCATGGCATTTATTTGTTTTCCCAGTGGCATTTGCAAAAGTTAATGATTTTGGTGTGCATAACAATTTAGTCTCAGCTAAATTTAGAGCTAATATGGGGCTGAGAGGTTAAGAGATCTTCACGTTGTTAGAAGTAATGAGTTGCTATTGAAGTTCCTGGATCTGTAAGTACTCTTCAGCGGTAGCAGTTAGGGATTTGGATGGGGTAGTTTGTGAACTTGATCCTAGTACTGATTAAAGGTTCCTATCCCTTTCTTACCATGTTTGGAAATCGGTCATGGTTTGATGATGTCAACTGATAGGCTCATGAAGAGATCACTTGCTCTGATAACAATATGATTTAAAGCTTCCATAATGAGAATAAACAATAAAGAGGAGAATGTTTATTTCAAAATAAATAAATAAATAAAGAGGAGGACGGGTCACCTTGTCTTAAACTTTTATAAGAAGTGACGAGTTCAGATGGGCCTCCATTTACAATCATAGAAAAGATGAGGTTGCCTCACAACTTTCATCAAAGCTCTCCATGTTCCCCCCAAATCCGTTCTGTCCATGAGGTGGAAAAGAAAAGATCATGAGGCGTGATTACAGCTTTCTTAATATAGGTTGCTGAGTATACCCGTCACCCACTTGGCAATAGGTAGTCCACCTGATGCAAAATAAGAAGATGCTAAAGCAGACATATTGCAATGTTTATATCTCGTTAAGGTTTACCTTATAATTGCATAAATATCTCTTATTGAAATATGTTTACTTTAATATCTTCTTGTTTTGCTCACCTCCACTTCATTTGTCATCAAACACGCATCAAGGACTTGTCTCCCACCCACAAGAGCATGTTGTGCCTCCCCAACTACTGAGCTCTAGACTGTCCACGCCCTTATATGAAGCGTCTTTGCGATCAACTTGTATATAGTACCCACCAAACTAATTAGCCTGAAGTCTCAACTCTATTACCCCCTTGGTTCAAGGATAAAGACCAGACAAGGAGCATTCTGACTGACAAATTTGCCTGTAAAAAAAGAATTCCCGAAGGAAAAGAGATCTATACCTTGATTATCACATTGTAGAATCTCTAGTCGTAAGCCATTGGCAACCCATTAGGCTGAGGAGTTTTATTGCCATTTTGCCTGTAAAAAAAGAATTCCCGAAGGAAAAGAGATCTATACCTTGATTATCACATTGTAGAATCTCTAGTCGTAAGCCATTGGCAACCCATTAGGCTGAGGAGTTTTATTGCTATTGTGAGAAGGCAGTTTTATTGCTATTGTGAGAAGGCAACACTCTTAATTCTTCCTCTTTGGAAAGGGACTTTGAATGCATATCTGTTAGTATCATTTTCTTGAAATACATATCTGTCAGTAACATAATTAGGAGTTCTCATCCGTTTGGGATTGGACCAAAGTGGACCAGATTTTTTTGCTAATCTAATTTTGAACTGAAGACCATATCTAATTTATTTGATCTGGACCAGACTGAGTCGATTTAGATTGGTTTGGTCTGGTACGGACTAGACTGGTTTCTCTGCTCTCCCTCTCTGTTTTTTCTTTTTTCACTAAAACTATTTTTAATTAAGAAATAATTCGTAAAATTAATAAAAACATTACAGGGTGGGTCTCTACAGTTGCTCCAAGTCCACCTACTGGCCATTACCGGAAGATCAATTAGTTTTAATTTGAAGATAAATATCAAGAAATTGCTGGGAACAACCCCCGGAAGAGAGCTCACAAGATCTCTTGGAGGGGATAAGAACCATACTGAAATCGCCTCCCACAATCAATCAAAGATTGCAACGTTGCCTCACCTTATCAAAATCTTCTAAAAGAAGCTCCCTGTCCTGACAAAACAACACCTCTAAGCTTTTTAATGAAACTAAGCTCGCGGCTCCCAAATCTCCAGGATGCCTCTTGCACTTTCTACCACAGGGAGACTGCATACCAGCTAACATCCCCGAGTCCCCATAATCCTTTACCAATGTGATCAGTCATGTTCTCCACTTTGGTTTCTCTTCACCACCCCATTTTTTCATAGCCCCTTCAATAACAGCTCTGTCAGCGGTATCATTGAAACCTTTGACATTCCAGGAGATAATTCTAATAATCATTTTCAACTGGCACAATCAAATCACCCACTTCTCTTTCCCCTTCCAACTCTACTCTTCTTTTCATTGTTAATTGAGCACTCAAATCTTTTCAATTCCCTGCTGTTTCTTTTCCTCTTTTGTTTGCTTTCATGCTATGGCACTTTATAGTGCTTCTTTCTTTGAACATCCTGAACAAATCCATAGCTTGGCTCTCCAAGCTCTCAGAACTCGTCCCAAGGTCAAGTCATCTAACAGAATTCAAGCCCATTGCAATTCTGATATTTGTGCTGGCACCTCAGAACCACCTGGTTGGTCATTCCACCAGCTGTTCAAATTCGATGGTATTCCCCCTCCCTTATAAACCTTTCCCCACCTCTTCAAGAGCCCAACTGCACTGAATAGGATTTGGAGAAGAAATGTAAACGGATTAGGAAGCAAAATAGAGATATAGAGAGAGGTTCTTACATGGGGGATGGTGCACCTTCTTCCTTGGAAGAACATGGTGCTGTCCAAACTAGCTTGACTGGATTCAAAACAGCTAAGCATCCAAGCCTTCAAAAGACTGTGGGTAAGAGCAATCCATTGAGGATGACGAAGACAATCCAGAAGAAAGCTTAATATTTTGGTTCTTCTCTTAAAGCAGGATCTCTTTTTTCTAGATTGAACCTTGGGTTAGGTTGAAATGGGCTTTAGGTTTTTAATCCATTTTTGTCCTTTTCTTTCATCAGCCTAGGTTTAGAAACGGGTCCAGACCCTTAGCTTGATGTGGTGCCTTCATGGGTTTTTCCTTTCTGCTCTCCTTTATTAACAGCTTTTGAAAAACCTGGTTGACTCTTCCTGCTTGATCCAAGAGTCAATGCATACGTGGGTTTCTTCTCACACCCCGTGGCATTACTTGATCTGTCACCAACACTTCAATGGAGAGGCTGACCCTGCAGGATGGACTACCATAGACATGGACCAGCGGGGGGGGGGGGGGGGGGAGGAAGGTTGATTGCAGCTGTCTCTCTTGGGCTCTGAATGGGCTCAGGACTTCTCAATGTCAGATCAGATGGATTCCTTACGACTTCTCTTCTTTCTTCTATTTTTTTTTGGTCTCTTACCATGCTGACAGCTTAAAGGAGCCTCCACCACCCATTGACTTCCCAGCCTTCAAGGAACAGCACCCTCCCTTGACTCCCTTGTTCCTCACAACTCCAGGAACCTGCCAAACCTGTTTCTGCCCAGAGAAAAATATTCGACAAGGATATGGTTTCCTATGTAGTTGTAATACCCCTTGTCTTTTCCATACGGAGATAATCACTCCCGGAAATATCGAGGAAGACTTGTACAAAATATTTCTATGGTAAATTTTTCTAGATTTGTCTTACCAACTTAACTAAAATGCAGTAAATGTGGTGTTGCGTTTATAATATCAATGTTTCTTCCTTGTTCTGTTGTCTTTCATAATTTGTTGAACGATCAGAAGTAGAATGGTACACTATAGCATTTGTGGCTTTAATAATAACATCACATAAACTGAGTTGTTTTTATCTGTTAAATGATGTATAATTTTGCTGTTCAATACCCAAATTTGTGGATCATTTGTCTAAATCCTTGTCTCCACGGACATCTTTAGTTCATTGTTGTTTTCCTTTTGAGGGCCCAGGTAAAAAGTGGCATGGACAATTATTTTGAAATATTCAGCAACTAATTTGTTGAGATCATGTCTTAGAAAGCGAAAGTATAGTAAGAGGACAAAAGTTTGGTATTAGGAAGATTTCCTTCCGGGTCGATAGAAATAGTAATATAATTTATCATTCTGACGTCTAAAAATGTGGAAAGCAATTTCCTTGAGATTCTTAAACTATATATTTCTCTAATTATAGTAAACCCAGCAAGAAATCTTCCCAAACAAGTTTGGCAGTAGGAAGATTTCTTTCTTGGTTGATAGGAATATTAACATAATTTATCATTCTGACATCTAAAAAGTTGAAAGCAATTTCCATGAGCTTCTTAAAATATATCTTTCTCTAATTATAGTAAACCCAGCTAGAAATCTTCCCAATAACGAGTGTAAGCTATTCTTTTACTTTGAAACATCATTTTCCTCTACAGTTGCCAACAATGGAATGTAACAGATAAAAGAAAAGAGAATCCACAAAATAGTTTATTGTTGTGACATCTAAAAAAGTGGAAGACAGGCTGTTAGTAGGTTTTATGCATGTTTCTCGTATGCATGAGGATTTGATTGTGGAGATCATCCAAATATAGATAGTGGCTTTGGATCACATAATTTGAGCTTTTTAGAAAATATTAGTCTAACAAAAATGATTTCTATAGTTGGCTCCCACTTGGTTGCATGAGATTTAATTGAGTTGAAAATTTTCCCATGGTTGCAAGGTAAACTATCATCCACGACGATTTAAATGCTTGAAAACGCAGCTGGACCGCTCATGGTTGTGCAGATTTTCACTTTAATTTCATTTGGCTATAATGTATATCTCAGAATATGCTACTTGATCAGTATTTTATATCACCTCTTTTTCTCTGTCTCAGAGAGTTTGTCCAAGTTCCCTAGGAGGCCAAGTGTTTCATCTGGATTACAGGGACAAGCTCAACAACCTGATGAACAACAACAACAACAGCAGCAGCAAACTATGACCCAGAACTCCAACAATGAACAAAGTTCTGTCCAGGCCACCGCCATGCAGCTTCCTGCTAGCAATGGTGTGGGTAGTGTAAATAATTCGCTCAATGCAGCATCCACTTCAACCTCTGGCAGCACTATTGCTGGACTTCTCCACCAGAATTCCATGAACTCCAGGCAGCAAAATTCTATCAACAACGCAAGCAGTCCGTATGGAGGAAATTCTGTTCAGATGCCATCTCCTGGTTCCTCAAGTACCATTCCGCAGGCACAATCCAATCCGTCATTTCAGACACCAACTCCTCCGTCATCTAATAACCCCTCTCAGACATCACACAGTGGCTTAGCAGCTGCCAATCACATAGGTTCTACAAACTCTCCAGCAAACATGTCTATGCAACAAACAGCTCCTGATGCTGATCCAAGTGAGCCACAGAGCTCCGTCCATAAAATCTTACAAGAGATGATGATGTCAAACCAACTGAATGACACTGGAGGCATGGTTGGCGTTGGTTCGTTTAGTAGTGATATGAAAAATGTTAATGGGGTGTTGCCTACAAATGGTCCAGTCCTGAATGGTGGCAATACCTTAGTGGGGAACGGGGCAGTGGGAAGTAATAATCCAGGGGTTGCTGGGTTTGGCACAATGGGTGGTGGAGTAGGGCAATCTGCCCCAGTAAATGGAATGAGAGGTGGAATGGGTAATAACCCGGTTATGAATGGACGGGTAGGCGTCCCGATGATGGGTCGAGAACAGAGTTTGAGTAGTCATCAACAAGATCTGGGATTGCTTAGTGGTCTAGGAGCTGTTAATGGTTTCAGTAATCTTCAATTCGATTGGAAACCGTCCCCGTGAAGGCTTTTACCTAATAACCATGGTATCATGGTTGTTGATTGAAGATGTTGCTAGTTGTTCGGCATGAGAATGGGCAGAATAGAAATGCCTCTAGCCCTGTCACTGTGCATAGATCGTGGTACCCACGCCATAAAATAGCTTCAGGGCCCAACTTTGTACTAATTTCAGGAAAGTAAAACATATAGCATAGTTTTCTATCAATGAAATGTTAAATCATCTTTGAGTTGCTTCATTTTGTTCTCTTGTTTTACATCCCTCATTTAAAGATTCAATTAGGCAGCTTTTCTTTCTGCTTTTAGAGTTGAAAAGTGAAATTAAAGGGCTGGTTTGCATATATGGAGCCTTTAGTTCATGTGTATTTTTAGTTCTCCCTCTCTCTCTCTTTCTCTCTCTCTCTCTCTCTTTCTCTCTCTCTCTCTCTCTCTCTCTCTATCTATCTCTCTCTCATGCCTATGAGAGCTCTTGCACAGCACCAATGGATGTTGCCCATAAGCTCCTTTAACCCACTGTTGCCTGTATACCAGTTTTATGCCATATTATAAGAACCTTCTTATTTTTTGTGGTTCCATGTTGTTTGAGTTGGTTATTATTTAAACATTGTAATTTTTTGGGCAGCTTAGTACCTGGCCATCTAGTTTTGTGCCTGTATACTAATTATCTTGGACTGTTTTTATGTAGATGACATGAACTTATTAACGTTAAGAATTAAAAATAAAGTAATGACTTGTAAAATTTTGTATTAATAACTTGTAATGTATGCATGTGTTTGTGTGTGTGTTTAAACAATTGTAGGTCCTCTGCATTTAGACACTGGGGACAAACAAGTGTATATCCAAACCCTGTTAGTGAATGAAAAGTTTATGGTGAAGGAATTTCAGGTCACCAACGCTTTAAAAAGAAATTATTAATCATTCCCGGGACATGGACATTTCCAGTTTTCTTTTTTCTCCAATTAAAAGGGTAACTGAATAAATTGTTATATCCACAAGAATTTGTGCATTCTAAGGACCTCACGTTTAATTTTCCAAGGATATATCCACTAGTGAACTAAAAATCAAGACAGACCATTGCATAACAAAACTATTTTCTCTCTGCCTCACCCACCATCTTAAAACTCTTTCAAGTCGTAAACAGAAATTTTCCTCCTCAAAAAATTTAAACAGAGAGAAAAATGGCTTTGGAGAACTGCTTTCAAATAAGCACAATGTGCAGCAGCACCCCCAGAGCTTACCATCCGTTTTATTCCCTTCAAAAGTTTCATTTTCCCACATGTAAAAGCTTCAAGAAATCTAGTCTAACCTTCCCCTCGTCTTCGTCTTCGTCTTCATCTTTATCTTTTGGTTATTCATTCGAGAGCAGAACCCCGAAAACCCGGATTGTCTGCAAAGCCCGCGAAGCAGTAGATCAAGGTAAGCTAGAAAAACACCCTCTTGCTTTAAGATGATAATTAGAAAACTGATTTTGGGTATGGTGAAATTGGCAGTTGAAAGTTTGACAGATTCAGGTTGGGAGGGTAATGTGATTGCAAATAAAAGGCCAGTTCTAGTGGAGTTTTGGGCACCATGGTGTGGACCGTGCAGGATAATTGCACCTGCAATTGATGAATTAGCCAAAGAGTACGCTGGGAAGATTTCTTGTTACAAAGTCAACACAGACGAGAGCCCAAACATTGCTGCTAAATATGGAATCAGGAGCATACCAACTGTTCTCTTCTTCAAGAATGGAGAAAAGAAAGAGAGTGTCATTGGTGCTGTACCAAAATCTACCTTGTCTGCTACCATTGACAAATACATAGAAGGTTGAATGTCAAATACACACAAACATCCGTCTTCTCAGCTTCTGTAACTCCACTCATATCGTTCGCATGCACGTACATACACATATAGGCATGTATATATGTACGTGTGTGTGCTAAGTTTTCATTAACAGCCTTTAAATGCTTATATTCCTCTAGAAAATGTCATTACATCGTTCCATCATGTAAATATCTTGCCTGTGTCAATCCACATAAGAGTTTTGAAATAAATAGCTTTTGCATTATTGACATTTTGTCATTTTGGAACCCAATTAATTGGCAAAGAGCTAATAATAAGTAAAAAATAATAATAATAATAATGAGGATATTCGGAATGTATTTCAGTATAATTACAAGTCTGCTGCATCTATAATTGTCTACTTTAGAAATTGAAAGTCTATTTTCTAATCCTTAGGACTCAATAGTAATATTTCGGGTCTCAAAAATTATTATATTTTTGAACCTCATTCATATTTCACATTGAAGTTATAATATTAATAATTATAAATCCAAAACAGATCTTCATCTCAGCTCAATAACATAATGAAATCAAACTTCAACAAAAACAAATTCAGAAGTCAGAACTACTTGTAAAAGCATACTACGTTGCCTGTATTAACACTGCAATCTATGGGGGAACCGAAAATACAAACCTCGTGTAATAAACTTTTAACAAAAAATCAAGCTGAGAAGGATAAGTGCAAGAATTATGGACCACCAAGGGAAGAAAAAAGAAATATAACACAATAATTACCAGGAAACAATGGACAATGTAGTCAAGCACCATAACAAAGAATTGTAATATGACAAAACCCAGAGTGACCAAAATTGAAATCTCCAACAATGTAACGTGGATAGAAATCACCAGTCACCCAGCAGAGACTCTTGTCCAAATAAAAAGCTTCTCAACATGGTTGGATTCTGTGTAGAATGCCACAATTCTTGCTTCTTTCGCCCAGAGAATTACTTGAACCCGGTCAAAACAAGCAAAAATGCTTCTTAGCAGTAGATTACCTGATCTAGCAATTCATTTTAGAAGTCAAGTCCTCACAATGCTTTGGTCGAAAGACGCACTACATAATTGTACAGGAGCAACTTCTTTCTGTTCCATTTTCGAATTCATCATCAGAGCGACTCGTTTCACTGCCATTTGATCAGAGTATCAGCAACATACACAAAACACCAAATGATTATGGAAAACAAACAACCAATGAAGATGAGCTCCAATTTGTAAAATGGCTGATAATAAAGATCACCCGGTAATAGTGTCAATAGAAGTCATGAACACTATGTGGAACATGTAAGTCCATCATCACTCAGTAGCGTTTACAGATTCATGGATGAGGATACAAGGACAAACATCATGCAACAATGAGTTCAGTCCAGTGAATCTCAGTCGCCAATAATAACATGCAGGATCATACTGAAACTAGCTAGGAAGATATACATGGCAGTTGAATGAGCTCTGACATTTTTTCTTTGCTGAGAAGATGATGAGCTCCAATTTTGAACAGGATAAGACAAAATAAAACGGACTTACAGTCAAGGTGTAGATATATATTAATGACACAGATGACACAAATTACAATCACGTGAATATAGGATATACTATATAGCCAAGGTGTTCACAAGAGCTAAGTCTGACTTTAGACCAACATCGATATATGCAAATGATGCCGGGTCCAAATATATTTATATTATGAGATCGGATCTCACTGTTTACAACCTCTTACCAATTTATGATTTAAATAGACTATTTTGTTCAACAATGACAACAAATAAATGTAGCCAATCTATTCCTTCTTTCGAGGCATGTACTTGTCTTGGACAACATTTATATTTCCAAATTGAAGAAGAGAAATGAGAAAGACACAGCAACAGGATATAAAATCAGTATGCAAAGTGTAGGCTACTTTGACATGGATCAATTCAACTAGTTGCATTCATTGCGAAGCAAAACTAAATAGAATGTCTACAGACAAGGCTAATAGTGATTACAATGAATAGTCAACAAATCCAGAAAAGAAGCTAGCACAAAATCTAGATCTTTAAGCTTCCAACTCTAACTTTAGCCTTCATCTCATCAAATTTTATGCAGCCAAAACTTTAGACTAGTCCACAAGATAATGGCTCCAATATAACAAATCTTTTCACTAACAGTCATTCTAAGATTTAGTTTGACCTAATCGCAACATGGACTTAGTAAGAGAATGTGCCAAACTTCTGGTTCCTTCACTGGTAGCTCATCATTACGTTGTCCTTTTTTCAAAGACTAGAAACCTGATACAATGAGTAGTAAATGCAGATATTACTCTACATCACCCACCATGAGAAGATATGAATCAGACTGACCTTCCAACTAGTTTTGAATCACCAGAACTGGAAAGTTTAAACCTCTTACCAAATGATTTAAATAGAAGATATTCTATAATCAGAATATTTGTTAAAAAGAGTGATGTGGGCTCCAGGTCAAGTGATAGAACACCATTTGTTTATCAAACGATCTCAATAAGACTAGCTTCTGGGAAGCATGAAACTACGAATAGTTCCAACAATATTTTCTCTTTCTTTTGTTTTTTGGAAGGAAAAGGATGATATTATCTATAAACAGGGAACAGAAGGAGTTCTGCTGCTTTCAAGAGAATTATATCTTTCCATCAGAAAAGAAAATATTATTAAGGTTCTTTAGATCCTCCCCACATAGAAGATAGTGACCTCTAAAAAAAAAATTCAAGGTCTAGAACCAATGATCTCCATCTAACGCTAACAAAAGAAGAGATAGTGTCCCCAGAAACTTTATTGGTCCTTTCCTTCAATAAAAGACCCAGATAGTGACAAACGAATAAGGGAAACTAACTTCTTTCTTTTCTTGCTAGCATGAATGCCATCCAAGTCCAAATTTCATCGGCCACTAAGCCACCCAAGAAATGTTCCAGAGACTGTGGGCTGAACCCACAATGAGCAACAAATGCGAACGTGACTGGGGGGGATTCATTCTCGCATAGACACTAGCAGCCATTGACTATGATTCCGCTTCTTCTAAGGTTATCCAATGATAGATTTCCCTAGGTGTCTACAATGTAGAACATGCCCATATTTAACATAATAGTCAAGCTTGTTAACATGCATACAGAGAGAATTCAGAACCCTATACATAGTTGCACATTAGAAATATAAATAAAACTTAAGGATGGTCATCATGTACTAATTATCTGAAGTCTGTTAAGTAGTATCATACCTGGGCTCAAATTCTCTGATTTCAACGAGCTCACTCCCACAAGCATCCGTCCACTGCACTTTCCTTCTTTCCATATGACCAGGTATGGTACTACCCTTCTCATTTAATGCCTCGAGTTCCTTAGCACCTTCAACAGGAGCTGAATTGCTATTTAATGACTTTCTCAAGCTACTTTTCAGAGCAACCTTCTTTGCATCTTCACTATTATCATCGAGATCAATTGCATTTTTCTTGCCCTTATCAGACACAAGTGACCCTGGCAAGGAATCCTGCTGTTGAGCAGGGCCTACTTTAAGAGGAGATGGAGCATCAAGTCCTGCGGAAGTGCGACCAAAGCAGACAAAGGAGGCACACCCGCGGGAAATCCGGTTCTTAATGGAAGCCAGCTGGAGGTCAGCTTCAGTTTCTTGGTCCACCAACTGGTACTGATTCCACGGAGTAACTCTCATGGGTTTGTCCTCGTCCTTCTGACCCAAAAGAAGAAGGGTCAGGCCCTTGCTATATCCAGATGCTGATGAAGAAAAGAACCCTCCTCCTTCCACTGCAAATAACATCAGTCCTGTTCATCTGGCCATCCAACAATTATTTCTATGCACCTTCCCGCCCTCAACGATAATTTAAGCCACAAGCCTTCATCCACCTGTACCTTAATTCGGTCAAATCATCGCATTTCCAAAGGCACGTGGAAGAGAGGTGGCACTAATGCAAATGAATCAAAATGGAATATTCCAATGGTTGAGGATGTAAGAGATTAGTTATTAGCATCAAAATCTCCATGGATTATAGTGGAGATATGAGCAATCCTAGAATAAGAGCATGAGACATGGAAAGAGACACACATAAGGATTTACCTTCAAGCGTTTGCGTAAACATCCTGTCTTGCTAAACAAAATACAAAACCCTTGTACCGAATTTTTAGTCCTTACGTGTAGGTAAGTCATTAAACATGTTCTCTTTCTGGCACACACACACACACACACAAACATGCGCAGAAGAAATGCAACTCAATGAAGGAAGAAAATAAAAAGGAAAAAACAAAAAACAAAAATAATCCTAAACGTGAAAAACAAAAGAACACGAGTATAAAGAGAGAATGAGAAGGAGAAACAAGTAGAAAGCGAGGGAGACTACGCTTAAAGATTTCATTAGAAGAATTAGGAAACAAAAGATCATTTTCTCAAAAAAAAAAAAAAGGAAAAAGACTGTTTTTCAAAGTTTATATACAAAGTACGAATTTCTTAGGCCAATCTAGCGGAAAATTTTCTTACAGGGCATTGTCATGATTTCTTTAAGTAGAAAGTCGTAGTCCCCCTAAAACAAACTATCAGCAACTAATTTACTAGTAAATCAGTAACAATAATAGACAGGAACAACATTAAAGATCTGCTAACAACAAATCAGGAAAAGTAAGAAATCAAAAGGCTGCAAACATGCAAACTCCAAAAGCTACAACAACAATCTACAGCAACAGAGCTCGCCACAATGTCCTCTGTTTGATTGCTAAGCAAAGCACACAAAAACGCAACATGGAATTTAAAAGCTAAAAAAAACAAAAACAAAAACACGCAGAAAAGCACCGATAAACTACAGCAACAAAGAGAATGTTTAATTCAGAGAGTTCTCACTCTTCCGTCATATTTTCCTCAAACTTTTCTCGGGATCAAACAGAGAAGTCAGATCAAACTGGAAAAGAAAAAAGTCTAAATTCACCTGACGGATCTGAGCTAGGAAAATACGGCGACTAGAACGGCGGCGCCGGCATCCTAGATCGCAACTTTTGCGCGAAATAATCGGCGAGGAATTGAGAGTGAGAGAGAGAGAGAGAGAGTAAGAAACGAAAAAATATTAAATGAAATAAAAAGGGCAAAAAAGATTGGGTTTACTTCTGGACGGAATTATTTGAAGCAAGGATAGAGATAGTGACTCCACGGCGCATGATAGCCATGGGCCCCATATTTATTTTCGTGCCTTTTTTTTTTTTTATATTTATTATAATTTCACGTTATCATATTATATACATATAATTCGCAAATAAAATATCACTGATTTACATATTCCAAATTGATACACACGTATCTTTATTAAATAATAATAAAAAAACATTATATTATATAAAATATATGTATAACTACATAAGGGTGGCACGTAATTGAGAGCTTGGTTTTTATTTGGGTGTGGGCTTTTGCTTTAATAATCCATCTTAATTAGTCAGTCAAATTATGGATTACTTTTAATTAATTAAAAGGTTTTTAATTTGAACAGCGTAGTTTAGAATTATGTAATGAATTTTTTAATGGAATTAAAATTCTTTTTGAAAAAAGAAAAAGAAAAATAAAAGATGATGATTATATATATATATATATACATATTAAATATTAAATATATTAAATAATTAAAATTAGTATAACTATTTTATACTTATTTTAAGACGGTGTATTAAATAAATTAGGACGTCATAATATTACATTTTTTTGACTTTTTTTTTTTTTGGAGGGGTATGTGGACACAATAATTACAATCTGCTTCGCTCGGAAATTGGAATTGATTGGAAGCAAAAGTAATTAATTGAAGTGTTAAAAGCCTGAGACAATATAATCACTGATTTTCAAGCCAAAAGTTAGTTTCTGCTAATCATGATTAGTGGAGTGGAGAAAAAACACCAACCAAACAAAAGTAGTCGTAATTTATTTTTAATTAAATTTTAACGTAAAGAAACAGTAGTAAAAAAGTTTGATATTCATAAGACCACACAATAATTGAAGAGGTAGAACTGAAAAATTGTTTACCACCAGCTAATCACAGCATAAAATTATAGAATGCTGCTAATTACCAACCCTAGTGTCAAATTTTGTCCCACCGAGAATGCTAATTTCATTTGTGAGCATAGCTCGAAACAGTATTAGAAAGCCGTAATTTACAGTTAATTTTTTTTAAAAAATAAATTCTCTAGGACGAGAAAATATTCACTGTTATGATTTATTTTTTGAATTAAGATTGACCGGAGGATTTGTGGGGTCGAGCGAAGGCTTCAAATATAGCGAGGGAAATCAGTCATTTTTCCAGGCATTATATGGGTTAAGGAGTCGCATAGGATTCTATATTGCTGGAAGGCAAGTTGTGTAGACTCATTTAATTACAGACAATGGTGTCTGTGAAGCCCGAATCGATCTGCCCTTTCTTTTTTTTTTTCTTTTTTTCCACTTGCAGGACTTGTTTTGCTTCAAAACCAGAATCCGTTATACATACCCAGATACATAGGACCTGAATAATTTACATACACTGTCCTTCCAAACAGACAAAACGAGACCTAAGAAACACGATAGTATAGAGATTACCAAGGATCACAAACGAAATGCCCACGTATAAGTTCTGACAATTGATTCACTCCAAGGATTTACATGTGACGATAAATCATAACAAAAAGGTGCTTGTCGCATTGGATTTTGTTTGCTCCATGAGAACGCAACACCACATTGTACTCCTCGCCGCCAAGCTTTAAGAGGGTCACCCACATGTTTGAGTTTCTTTTGCATTTATAAAGCATCTCCGTTTTCCTTCTGACAAGAGCAACAAACAAACTAGCGATTAAGGAAAGAAGCTTGTGAAGTCCTACCTGGTAAGTTTCAGTCTGCATGCATGTCCATTGAAGAATCATTGGAGCCTGGAGGATTAGAATCCCTGTTTTGCAGCTGAAGAAAGTTGGGCTCATTACTCCGGCTCCCAGTTCCAGAAGGCAAACCACCATTCTGGAAATAACCTCCCTGCATGTGATAGAACTGGAGACCTCGACGAACAGGGCTTGACAAAGCATTGGAGAAGACTGGATTCTTGGACTGTTGATCACACTGCTCAGGGCGAGTCCCCTGCCCACCAGCTTGGCAGGAAGAGCCAGAAGGGACCATAAAGGTCTGCAATGCAGGTTGGGAATGCTGATATTGAACTGGTGCCCTAGAGGACATCGATGGCTCCTCTCCACAATAATCTACCTCATTCTGCAACAAAATAAAAAAAAATCTGAGACATTTCTTATAATAAAATGGCTTATTATTTGACAAAGAAAAATAGAGATTTGCAGCTGAACACGATATCACTTATAAATATAAAGATCATTAGCCTGTTCAAAATGTATTATTTGAGTACTTTTAGGTGTATTGATTATACCCAAGCAACACATTTTACAAGTGCGTGCCAATTAGGACCCCACTGTCAATTAAGATGACTACCTCCTTGCATTTTATGCATGTCTATGACAGCATCTTTCACCAGCTTTTTCCTATTGTTAATCAGAGATTTTGAACAAATGATTCAGGTATCAATCATAAACAGGACCCAACAAGATAAAAATGAAGTCTAGTCAGACAATAAAGAGAGCGATGATGAAGACTAATTTGTGTTTTATGCAAACACTGGAGGCCTTAAAAAATCTAGTATTCCAACTTTCTTATACTATTTCCCTAATGATCCAGAGACCAAAGTTTCTTCTTTAGGCTGGAATCTTACAGGGAAGAGCTGGTGCACGAAATTATCAAAGGCAAAACTACAAAAATCATATATACAAAGAAAATTAAAATTCATACAAAAGGAGAATAATAAAAAATAAACCTGAATGTAATTAACTATGTCCGTTGTTGTTACTCTTGATCCTCCTTCTTGTTGCCTCCAAATCCATTGATAAAGTTTTTCCTGAAAGCAAGAGATCGAACAGATCAGAGCCAGTCAAATAAGAATGCACAAATGGCACGACCTCATAGACTTGTCTATCACCTTAACCTAGCTGGGTAGCACATGTCTGGAGAGACAAAAGCTTAGAACTAGAAGGTTCAATCAAAAAGCATTAACAATTAATTTCAATAGATGCTATGCACAAACAAAGCAACATACCAATATGCATAGTTCATATCTAAATGAACTGAATTGCAACTATCCCATTTTGTATTCTACTATTTGAAACATTTTGAACACTAAGAAATAAGACGTACATTATTGTGATCTCTATCACAACTCTAGTTTCTTTCTGTGCATTAGAGACTTTTATCATGTTAGAATGCAACAATTAAGTGCATTCATACAAAAGAAGCAGCTCACAATAAAACGAAATGTCTTTTTATTGCTATTTTTTATCAAAGAATAAGATTATTATCTAACTATAAACCTATCACATCCTTTTATGATTTACTTAAGGGTATATTTCTAACAATCTTCTACTCGCAATACAACCAATCACCCATTGCAAAGCATACCCATGCTGCTCTTGTTATGATTGAACACCTTTTCTTAAAGCCTATAGTGACTAGGTCATTATGTTGTCATTGCACCAATGTTAAATATGTTTTCTTTCATTAATTTCACATATCAAACATAAGAGTCATAAGATGTGCTTCGATCTTGATGAGACCTTAGTTCTTTTTTGTGCTGTTGCTATAACAAAAAGCAAAATCCATAGGATGTGCTATGCTAGGAACCTTTCCCAAAGTACTGAACATCTAGACACATACAAAATCCTTTATATCCTTTCTTGCATTGATGTATTCAACTTTTATGGTCGTAACAATAGTTATCTCTTCTTTGAAACTCTTCCAATCGTTATTGGATTGTTTTAGGGCAAACCCCAAAACAATTTTACTATCATCTGGATTTGATTTAAAGCTAGGATACATGAAATCCTCAAGCTTTTAAGTCAATCATTTTTCCATGAATTAGAAAAAGATCCTTCATGCTTCAAAACTACTTTAGATGTTTATCATAGCCCTCTTGTGAACTCTTAATTGAATTTGCCTTAAAATTACGTGTGACACCTAGGGGCATAGGTTAGCATTAGGCCTGGTATATAGCATGGAGTCAATGATTGGGCCCTATTATCGAGAAAAAGGGAATCTTACTCATATGCTCTCTCCTCTGAAGTATGCAAGACATCTTAATTGGAGAGATTAACCCTAATGCAAATCGTTAATTTCCTCTTTTGGAGTTCTCTAAATTAAATCTCTATAGCTCGGGTTCTGTGTACTTAATTGACCTAAGCCAAAAAACCTATTTTGATCTATGTTTATAGATCCACAACCCAAATACATAGCTTGATTACCATGGAGAAGTTTTTGTGTGGTCAAACTTCAACTGACTACAACATCCTTACATCATTCCTAATGAGTTTGATGTTATCCATGTATAGTAAAAGGAATACCACCATTCCCCCATTCCCCCATTCACCTTCTTGTAAACCCAGGTCTCATTCTCTTTTTTCATGAAATCATAACTCATTTGGCTCTCATCAAATGGATATACTGAGAGAGGCCTCCTTCAATTCATAAATGGACCTTTGCAGCTTATAGATCCTTTTTAAAGGCTTTGGATGTGAAATCTTCCGGCTATATCATATATATGTTTTCTTCAATTTTACCATTGAGTAATGCAAATTAGTATTGTGAATAAGTTAATCAATCAAACCCAACAAGATTAAAGGGTAGAACAATTCTTGATTCCAGGATGAAGGAAATGGTCAGGAAGAGAAAGGTTATCCACAAGTTTCCAGTTGTAGAAGTGACTAAACACAATTCCACCCCTATAATTTTTTTTGCATAAACCATCTCTATATTCAGACAAAAAGTTGCAAGTTGATCATGAAGATTTCTAAGCATGCTCCAAGAAATATAGCTTCTCTTAGAATTTCACCAACATATAACACGGTAACACTTCATATATCTGTAGTCCCTAAGCCAGAACAAGTTACATCATCTTCTTCTTAATTGAACACAAAGGTGATAATATAAATCTTGTTTGAGTTCTATACACAACCAAGTCCTCTAAAAATAATAACATGCATAAATTTAGTTTCCAACCACTTACTAAAATATTTAAATAATTTTAAATCCTAAGAAGTCCTAGGACAAGAAGATAATAGTATTTTAAGGCTCAACTCTGCATCTGATTATTTTCTAAACTGAGGAAAAACGAAATTTCTCAAACATGCATCTTTAAAAAAAAGGCAAGATATGCATTTTTTGCTACTTCAGCAAAAACTCAGTCAAGTTAGTAAGGGATCAATAGGGTGGTTGTTGACTGCTTGTCAATGACAACATCAGTTTTTCACAGCATTCATAATAAATTAGCCATCACAGTGCCAGTGCATGCCAACACAGGAAGGTAGTATTTTGCATGTAGGTTTAAAGACTACGGAATCAAGCACTGACAAATTGACTGTTGTTTATTCTGTCAATCAGCAATAACTTTGACCAAACCCTGTCTTGAAGTGGCAAAAAGATGCATATATTGAGATTTTTTTCTAAAACGTGCGCTTTGGTAGTAATTTTCAATTTCTTTGCATATTTAGAAAATAGACCCCTTCTTTCCTGAAACAAAACACCAAGGCAAAATCACAAGCTTTGCCAGAAATTCACCCACAAGAAGCTCTTTTTCAAAGAATAATAATGAAAAACAAAATGCCTGAAATTAGTTTGAAATCAATTTGTGGAAGTTGAAAAGATCTTAAAATATGTGGTTATATGGAACTTGATGCAGTAGGAATTGTCTAACCAAAAGGACCAAGTACAGCATTCAAACACTGTACAGGAATAGTTGGAGATGAAAGAAGAAGGTCCAACTTAGAAGGCAGCCACCTAAGCTTGTTATAATTGATTTTGATTTGACTACCCACTTGGAGTCCAGAGATGGTGGCTAATACGAATTCTGCTATGACCAGAAGATTGAGGACTTTCAACTGTTTCAATACATTAATATTAGATTGCATAGAAGGCAGGCCTGAGATAGAGGAAATTCAATGAACCAGATTTCCTGAATCTACTGCTATAAGCATTTTTATGAATCGTACAAACCATGAGATACCTATTACAAATTCACTTCAAGCTAGTACATCTATCTCTTATTTCTGAAAGGAAATTTAATTTACTTATTGCAACACTAACTCATGCCTGAACAATTAGGATGTTGCGCCTATCTAATTGAATTATCAATGTCCATGCATGCTCCATTTAACACAAACCTAAGCCAACCACTATGAATGCCAAATGTTCTCAATGCACAAAGAATTTGATAAAATTTGAAGGTTCTAAGATGATAAAACAAATTCCACTTTTGCTGTTTGCTCAATTAATTTGATTTACCAGAACTTCTGTTTTTTTTTTATTTTGTCTACCAAGAAGTATAGAAACACTTTGAATCTGCCCTTATGAACTTGATTTTTCATCTATGTTTTAGTTAACTGATTCCGCATGCACAAAGATATGGTATTAACTAAACCTTTTGTACTCTCTCACTCACTTAATATCAAAACATCAGAGCAGATTTGTCATCATCTCCTTGCCTAGTGCAAGCCAATGAAGCTTGAGCAAATATCCTTTTCGACCTTTCAAATTCTCCTGCAAATCTGGTTCAACAATTGCCACTGTCCCTACCTAAGAAGCAGCATAAATCACCTAAGTTCAATGTGCCTTAACAACAACACAGTTGAAATACTCATCAGTGCCAATCCTGCCATCTCATTCAAAGTAGAAAATCACAATCATCCCGGGTAATGAGAAAACAGTCAGGCAAAACACCGTCCTTCCGTATCACCAAAAGAAACTGATAATTCAATTGCACTGAACACATATACATAGTTCAGAATAAAAACCCACCATAATTAACAAAAAAGGGACATAGGGCGAATGAAGCGCATAAAAAAATATCAGTGCGATATCCTATCAAATAAATCAGGCATTGTAGAGGTGATCACCTTCCCGCACATTTCCGAAGCCAGAAAGACAGGGGAAAAGAACCGTTCTACATGGATCAAAATCATAATTCTCCAACAAAATCAAACACATGCAAGCAGATACAACGGACACAGACAAACAAAGTATATGACTAATCGAAATCAAGACTTAATAGAGGAATCCGTACAAGGCCGTGGCGTTCGCCGGCTTGAAATGAGGGTTTCTGGTGGTTCATGGCCTGGGTGTAGAGCTGAGAGAGGGAGTTCGCTGCGCTACAAAACGACGCGTACATGGTCCGATCCACCTCGTCCAGGCTCGAATCAATCGACTTTCTCTTCTTCCCCATCCCTGTTCCAGCCCGCCGTTTTACTCCGGCGCCTCCCGATTCCCCAACCCAACTAGGATTCCGTCAATCAAGGATTGAGAACGCTAGTTGGGTGATTGATAATTGAAAAAAATGGTCCAAGAGAGAAGAAAAACGGTGGGCTTATTACTTAAATAACTTATTTTGTAGATTACATATGGTGCGGTGGAGCCACTAATAGTGTTTGGAAAGGACGACGATAGCTCATTCTCTCATCCGCGGGAGGATATACATTAGATAGTTGTGCTTGAATAAGCGGCCCGGTTCGGTTTTGCAGCGGTTCGCTGTCGCTTCGGCTTCACACTTATTTTATCTTTTATTTTGAGAAAACTTATTAAATTAATACTTAAATTTTGTATTTATTATAATTCATTTTTTTATTTTTATTGTAATTTAGTTCTTAATTTTTTTTATTATAATTTAATTTTTAATATTTTTTGTTTGTTTAAAATATTTTTTTTATATTTTTTAACAGAAAAATTAAAATAATTAAGTTATATTTAAAATAATAAATTTATATTAAATGATTGAGTAATTAGTCAAATTTTTTTAAACAGTTTTTTAAGATATTCAAATATAATCCACCTCTTTTAACTTTTTCAATAAAAAAATAAAAAAATATTAAAAGATTAAATTGTAATAAAGAAAATATCTAATAAATTATAATAAATATTAAAATTTGATGACTAACTTAATAATTTTTAATACAAATAACTTTCATAAAGTTTATATTCAAAAACTTGCCTAAAGTGTTCTAAAAATAATTTTTCAAAAAATTAATTATATTGTATTAATAAAATTTATTGTAAATAAATATTTTGATATAAAATATAATTGCATTATTATAAAATTTATTTTCAATATTATAATTGTAAGAAAATTGTACAACAATAAATAATTAACTACTATAATTATTTAAACAATATTAAATTTTTTTTAAAAAAAATTATTCTTATAATTAAAATAAATTTAAATTTTTTAATTACATTTAATTTCTTTATTAAATATAAATTATAATTTTAATCCAAAAAAAATTAATTACATTTCAGTAAAACTGTAGAAATTTATCTTTATAAACTAATAAATTTGTTGGTTTATTAAAAAGAGTGAGGCGCATGAGGTTAACGTCCGCGTGATGCTTACTAATCCACGAGGCCTTCGTTTCCCAACTGATTTCCAATTTCTCTCCAATTCTTGAGGATGCGAACACACAACTAATAAGTAGCGCATCCACTGCAAAACCACCACCACGACCACCACCACCTCCAAACTCTCCAACAAAAACGACGCTGTAACCGTACCGTTTCGGCTCAGTTCCTCGCCATTTCTCCTTCTCCGTCTCTCGCTTTCTCCTCTCCTGTCCATGGTACGTACCTTTCCAACCCGTACACATTCTAATTTATTCAGTTTCAACTCGTGGATGTAAAGATTAACGAGATCACGCGATAGATCTGTTTCTAGTCCATGAATTGATTCCGCCTCTGTTATAAAAAGGTGTGGTTTCCGTGTTTGGCATGTAGATCTGATTGGCAACTGTTTGATTTTGTGATCGCCAGAGCTAGATCGATCTGACGTTTCACGGATCTATTGTGTGTGATTGATCCTGTTTCCTTGTCCTCGTTACATGTCTTTTAATCGTGAGATTGAATTTAGGTTTAGGTGGCATCATGGATCAGAATCTAGTGAGTTATTTCATTCGTTTTGCCTCCTTTTTACTGAACCTTTTTAAATTTGAGCCATTTGTGAGCAGAAGATCATGCTTGTCAAGAAGCAGTAGAGTCTGAAAGTAAGTTGATGGCATTCGGCCATAGAGATCTTTTTGGAAAACAATCTCTTAGTTATCTGGTCAGAAGAGAGCTAATGCAGTTCAAATTCTATGTTTATACATGGTGACATGTCGGAGTAACAGCTTATAAGTTTAGTTACCTGCTATATCCGTAGTGCGTATTAATTGTGAGTTTTTCGAAGGTTTTATAGAAACATCATATCAGCGGGAAGTTATAATTTTCACGTTTAGTTATTGCATATTTGACAGGCAGTAGATTGTTTTTAATATATGTAGAATGTTCAAGATGTTCTAGTTTCTATTTAATAATTTTCTTTTGCTGTAAGCGCCAACAAATTGCAATTTCATCAAGTTTGTTTCATTTGGATTCAGTCCTGTTGCAGATGGATGACTTCATGGAGTTAGAAGGATAAACAGTTGAAGGCTTATTGATTGCAAGTAAAATATATCAAAATGGCTCCAGTTAGTAAGGCTGATAAGAAAGCAGCAGTAGATGCAGCTGCTTGGATGTTCAATGTTGTCACTTCTGTGGGGATTATCATTGTCAATAAGGCCTTAATGGCTACATATGGCTTCAGTTTTGGTAAATTAATGTTCAGTTTGTTTCAAGCATACCTGTATGTCATCACTTCTCTATAAATAGTAATTCCTGATTGCGTGTTCTTGGCCATATACCAATCATTTCGTAAAATTTTTAGAGGAATCTATTTCTTCTTCTGCTTAAATAGATGCATTGAATTTGTTGCTTATGGCCAAAGATAAATTTTTTTATTAGACAGATGCCCCACTGCAAATTTCTCACTTAAAGGTTGGGAAAATAGAGTACATGCAATATAGCTTCAACAATGTTGATGAAGTGTTGGTCAGTGCATTGTGAACTAATTATGTCTATAAACTCAATTTATGCAAACACACCTGTGAAAGAAGCTGAATTTATTTTACATGTCTTCTGCAAATTAAACTTGTTCTACAACTTTCCTTATAAGATTCCTCCTAGATAGAGATTCCAAACTGGAGCGAGGTAAAAAAGTGGACAGATTACTTTTTTTTCCCTGGAAGAAAAGAAAACTGGATAAATTACTTAAGAGTCCCATGAAAAATGGTGCATGCATAAGTGAGAAAATTGACCACCTGAGTGGTAGGTCAACTGGCAATGCATTTCATGCTTCGAACATGAAGATCATGTGTATGAATCTGTATGCGTTAGTAATTTTTGTTTTCAGCCATTGAGGTTAGGGAATGTGTTTGTTATTCTTTTCCTTTTTTTTTATATTGGTGGGACTGCAGCCATGGATTTTCATGTAAGTGATTAGCTATGATTCAATATGAACCTTTAATTTCAATAAGAAGTACTATGGTAATGTCTAAGGAGGGCACTTATTCACACTTTTTAAGGGGCAAAAAGCAAGGAAATTTATGAATTGATTTTTTTATCAAGGAGTGGAACAAAAAGTAGATGGATTGTTTTGGGAGATTAAATGGTTAATCAGTTTAGTTGTTTTGGGAGATTAAATGGTTAATCAGTTTAGACCTTGAGGGCTTAGTTCAAGTTGTCTGATAGGTTTAAATTTTATCCAACTGTGGAAAAGCATAGAATTTGTGACTATTTACTATAATCTTTTCTCAGAACAGAATATTTTTTTGCTCCCATGGGTAAACTCAAAGTAGCTAAAATGATGATTAGATGGAATTCTAGTTTTTTTTTCTACTATGATCCATCATTTCACAATCTATTCTACTCCATTTGCATAAGTACAACTGCTGTCTTTTCTCTTAAATCATGTTGTGATTTAATTACAACTTGTTGCAGCTACAACATTAACTGGGTTGCATTTTGCTACCACAACGTTGATGACTGCTGTTCTAAGGTGGCTGGGATACATCCAGGCTTCACATCTTCCCCTCTTTGAGCTTCTTAAGTTTGTGCTATTTGCGAACTTCTCGATTGTTGGAATGAATGTTAGTCTTATGTGGAACTCAGTTGGATTTTATCAGGTAAATTGTTGTACACTCATAGTTTTTGTTACTTTTGTATTTAAATGGCTCTGGGAATTACCTATTGGCACTTGTATTACCAGATTGCAAAACTCAGTATGATCCCCGTATCCTGCTTGTTAGAAGTGATGTTTGATAAAATTCGTTACTCCAGAGACACAAAGTTAAGCATAGCAGTGGTTCTTGTGGGAGTCAGTGTTTGCACTGTTACTGATGTGAGTGTAAATACCAGAGGTTTCATAGCTGCATTTGTTGCAGTATGGAGTACTTCTTTGCAACAATATGTAAGTTGTTTAATTTTCTGCAGTTAAGTTCGAGGAATTTCTTGAAATTTTACTTAGCGGAAAATAATAGTAACGTTTTGTGCAGTTGAAGTAAATAAATGACCACTACCACCTAGGTTTCAAATTTGTATCTTATTCTTGTCATGCAGATTAAAATTTTTTGCCTGACATCATGTTAAATCTTTTATTTGCAGTATGTACATTATCTTCAGCGGAAATATTCTCTTAGTTCTTTCAACCTGTTGGGACATACTGCCCCTGGCCAGGCTGCATCACTGCTGTTAATAGGCCCATTTCTTGATTACTGGTTGACAAACAAAAGAGTTGATTCCTATGGCTATAACGTGACTTCTGTAGTAAGTACTGGAACCGAATCTTGTGTTTTGGATTCTTTAACTACTCTTTTTGGATCATTTCATTATAAATTGTTATGCAAAATAACACATCTTGTCAATAAATTATTATGGTCAAGAATTGTCTTCGGCACAAGTGTAGCACTTGCACTAATGACATATGCTACACCAGCTCCCCTATTTTCATGCTTTGTCCTACATAGTAAAATCATATCTTATATTTCGTTTTATTTTCTTCAAGTTTCTGATTTTTAAATTCCCTGCTTGGTGACTTTTATATTTCATTCAACGCCTAACAACCAGCTGCTGCTAACTGCATTATATTCATTCGTAATGTATGTAGAGACACATTTGTTTCATGTATCTGCCGGTCCATGCACACAAATCATATCACGCAAATCATTTACTAGTGTACATTAATGTAAAATATATGGCCTCTGTATTACAAAACTTTTTACTGATAAAATCTGTTCTACTTGGTCTCTGCAGATATTTATAATTCTTTCATGCACTATTGCAGTAGGAACCAATCTCAGCCAATTCATCTGCATTGGCAGATTTACTGCAGTGTCATTTCAAGTGCTTGGACACATGAAGACAATCCTCGTATTGATTATGGGGTTTTTCTTCTTTGGAAAAGAGGGCCTCAATCTACAGGTAGTTCTGGGTATGATAATTGCTGTAGTCGGAATGATTTGGTATGGCAATGCTTCGTCTAAGCCTGGTGGGAAAGAGCGTCGTAGCTATTCACTCCCAACAAACAGGCAACAGAAACACGGTAGTTTGTCAGAATCCACTGAGCTTGATGGAAAAGTCTAGATTCATGTAGGATAAGCATACGAGGTTAGCTGTGATTTTCAGAAACTTATTAGTCATCTAAGATTAGAGGGTAGAGAGCATTTGATTCAAATTATTTTTTCCTGATTATGTAATCCTTATTCTTGTTTTTTTTTTGTATTCAATCTCTTAAAAAAAGGATATTTTTTGGGATGACGTTAGGTTCCCTGCAAATTTTCCTGCTTTGCTTCAGGAATATAATTTATAGTAATTATTTTGGGTGAAACAATCTGTTTATCAATATCCTTTTTTCCTATAGACAGGTTGAAGAATATTCATTGTTAGTTGACTCTCAATTTCAACTTGACAGCATTTTTTCTTTTCCGTGGGAATGATAGTGGATTGATTGATTAAAAAAGCATTATAACAAGGGAAAGCCCAAAAAGAAGGAAACAAAACCAATGTATGCACTTAGAGATGAGCGATGAAACTGAGTGATTTGATAACCTGCTCTAATATATTCTTAATGAGATAGGCGGAAACCTGTAACTAATGAGATATAGATGAGTATAGTGGAAAGTTATAAACTCTGAATGGGTATGAAGTAGGTATAAATTTCCATTTACTGAACTTTATGATTCAATGGACATTTGCAGGGATGATGCCTCCTATTCTACCTGTGGATTTCCTATTGAATCCAAGGTACATGTTCTTTATGATGGTGAAACATTTGTACGGTTTAGAAAAAAATTCTCTAGTAGTAAGTGTCTTCTTTAGCATGGGTGCCTTGAAATTTGCTCAAGGGATAATATTTTATGGCTTCAAATCTTTATGTATGCATCTAGTTACATCATCATCATAATAATATTTTTACAGGAACGGTTTTTTCAACCATAATGCTCGCCAAGGTTTAGAGTAACTACAAGGAATTCATGACCATTTTAGGCACATATAGCATAGAAAGTACCAGTAGGGATATGACTTAACTGCATCCAAACTAGAAGAGTGAAAGTTGGTGGCTTTATCCAAGAACATATCAGTCTTGAAGACTTCGTTGGCAAGACGTTTGCTCACAGCTCCCAGCCCCTTGCACGCGGAGTAAATACTTACAGGAGATGGGCTTAATCTTGTTAATGCCAAGGCAACTGATGCATTTAGGTTGGCCTAGAAAACTCCATATACATTATTATTTATATTAAGGTAACACCACCAAAGAAGAAACATGTGATCTCCCGAAATATCCAGCTTCTCTCTTGGATTGCCTCTAACACATTCATCTGTGGGTTTTAAGGAAAAAATAATGAGATGAATGTTCCAGACTTGGTTTGTGCAGGATAGGAGCTCCAGATTTAATTTTAACTTTTAACCAACCATAGTCTTGCATAAGATGGGTCAATCAGGAAAAACACTAGCAAATCTGCTAAAACCATGTAAGAACAGTAAATAGTTCCACGAGAACATGAAAGTTTTCAAAGGGACAATAAAATAAATCGGGAGAATCACATCAGAATTTAAGTACAATTTCCAGTAGCCAAAAAGGAGCATTTTAATGTAGTTAACTCTGCCAATTCATGTAGATGTCCTCGCTAAAGAACAGTAATGAAGGACTCAACGCTTCTTGGAGACACCAACAGTCTTTCCCCTTCTACCGGTTGTCTTAGTGTGCTGACCACGGACTCGGAGACCCCAGTAGTGCCTCAGACCGCGGTGGTTCCTGCACAAAAAAGTAAGATTAAGCTCGAAACATAACCACAAAGAATCAACAGTAGCCAAATGAGATCAAATAGACAAATATACAAAAATTAGGAACCAATGATCCCAAATTACTTCACAAAAAGCACTTTCACAATATAATAAATTCTAGGACACGACGTGAGACTCATGAAACAATACATAAACATTTCATAGACCTTGCCAATTGCCATGCGGTCAAACGGTCAAATCGCCGTGACCACTAAATTGTTATATAGTGCAGTGATCTTATCAAAATGTAGAAAAATTGCTGTGGCCATAAAAGTACCACTCAGCCCCACACCTCAAGAACCCACTGGAATTGCTACTGGTTAAGTTTGCAGAGATGAAAATATGAAATTCCAAATTGATTACTTCGTCCATATTTTTGAATAAACGAATAAATTATTCAATTATCTGAGTTATTAGATCCTGACAATTGCACCGAGGAGAACCATTGATACTCAAATTCTATAGGATATACTGGACAAGAAATTACCTGATCTTCTTCAAGCGCTCCAAATCATCTCTCAACTTCATGTCCAGAGCATTAGAGACAACTTGAGAAAACTTTCCATCCTTGTAATCCTTCTGTCTGTTCAGAAACCAATCTGGGATTTTGAACTGACGTGGATTTGCTACAATAACCATGAGATTGTCAAGCTCAGCAGCAGTTAACTCGCCAGCTCTGGAGAAAAGGAACAAGGAACGGTATGAGGGTGGGGGATGCAAGCAATAATACTTATTGAGCATACTACGTCTCACTTTAACTAACAATGCACATTTGTTAGAGGGCACAGACTCCATTTGGAGCAAACCAGTCTTACATAGCAGTCAACTTTGACCAGCCAAGACAAGAAAAAAAAGGTAAAAAACTCATGGAGCTAAATCTTACATCAAGATAAAAACTCAAATCCCACTTAAAATTAACCATGAACATGAGATAAATGAAAAAAGGAATCATAAGATATCGTGCAAGCTAAAAAAAGAAGTTCGAGGAGAAGATCTTCTTGTTTCCATCTAACAAGCAGATGAGCTAACACAAAATATAAATGAAAGAAAAATATAGAGTTAATCTAATTTTTGCCTTAATAGATGCATTCTTATACATACCCATCTTTCTTATTTTATTTTCTTCTGTGAGGGTTTGATCACAACCCGACAATCATAAACATGTAAAAGGCAACAACAAAGCAAACAAACCTCTTGTTCATGTCAACATCAGCCTTCTTGCAGACGATGTTAGCAAATCGCCTACCGACACCTTTGATCGAAGTCAGAGCAAACATTATCTTCTGCTTCCCGTCAACATTTGTGTTCAGCACACGCAATATGTGCTGAAAATCCTCGTTCGCCACAAGAGACTGCGCGTGCACAGATTCAAAAATCACTCAAGTACAAGCATTTAGAATGACGAGATCTTAACCAGAAAGTATAGAAAGAAAATCTAAATACTAGTACAATTTCTAATCAAGCAACAGATAAGCACGACAAAGCCCCAAAAAACAAAACATTGTTTGAAGAAAATTAATGGTATCCATTTAAGACAATAAAAAGCGACCAGAGCATCTTAAAAGTCATTCAGAGACAAAAACAACTCGTAAATAAAGACATTCGGAAGAAACTGAAACTCTAATCTAAAATGTTGAAATCCACGCAAGAAAATAGAAACCCTAGACAGCACGAACAGCATCAATCGTTGTCTCCAGATACAGATATTCAATAGACTGAGAGAGGGAGAAGAAATCAGCTTACCATTGTCAGTGTCGCGAGATTGGCGTTTTGAGAAAAGAGGCTGCTCCTTTCTTTAGGGGAAAAGAGAAGAAGAGGTTATTGCCGTCAAAAAGTATCACCTAGGGTTTGTAAGATCACCAGAAATTCTCTGAGTAGGGTTTTATGACTCCGGACTTGACGATTGCGGGCTGCACGGCCCAGTGTATCACGTATCTGATGATATAATAAAATGTAGTTACTTGAAATATTTATATAATTATTAAATTTTTTTAACCAATAATTAATATGTTACTAATAAGGTACTATTTATAAAATAAAATAGGATAATATTTTTACAATATTTTATTTGAAAATCTAATTCCTATAAATTAAATTTTATAATTTGCATTTATAATTTATCTTATTCTATAAATAATTGTTACATTTATGTTTCCTTATACTTTTAAAATTTTGATGATCTAATAATATAGTAGACATCATATATATATATATAAACATATGTTTTAGCATTATTATATTATTGTTTATATTTAATTACAACTTAGTTAATATGAAAATATAAATAAATAATTGTTAAGTTAATGTTTTTTTATCTATAAAATTTTAACTAGATATCATACATATATATATTTAATTCACAACTTAGTTAATATAAAAGTATAAATAAATAATTGTTACATTAATGTTTCATTACCTCTACTTTAAAATGGTAATTATCTAATAATATAGTAGATATCATATATATGTATATTTTAGTATTATCATTATATTATTTTAAATTAAATTTCATATAAAGTTATTGGTTATCGTATCAGATAGATGTTTATTATTTTGACTAATTGATTAAAATTTAATATTTACGTGATAATATTATTGTCTATGTGAATATCCATTAAATAGAGTCATATAAATCATTAATAATAAATATTTATTTGAAAAAAATTTAAAAATACATATTTTATTTTAACTAGTACAAAGATTTTTTAAAAAAATATATTATTTCAAAAATTGAAATCTACGTTCTCACATTATTGTTCACGTGAACATAGTTTAATAATCTTAAACATGTCATTAGTGTTGAATAAAATTAAATAATATATTGATTTTAATTAATAACATAAATTTGTTTTTCTACTAATGATGCAATTTGAGTTATTAAGTTAATATGAAAGGTTTAATTCAAGTTAAGAAAAACAAACAAAAAAAGAAGCATTAAGGAGAAAACATACAATTGAAGACAAAAGAGTAAAATTATTTTAGAATTGTTTATCTTCTTTATAAATTTAAGAAATTCATGACTTATGCCTCAAGAAAATTTTGGTATGAAACAAATAAATAAGGTAAAAGAAAAAAAAAATTCTCTCAAAAAACATATTTTACCTTTAATGCATTAGTCACTGTCAGTGAATGTGGCATAACTTAGGACAAATACATATGTTACATACAAAACGAATAAAAAATATATTGTTCAAAAATGAATTTTACCTCTAAAATATTTCAGTCGCTTTCAGTGAGTACTGCAATATTTATAAATATATACAGGTTATGTAGTATATAATAACAAATGCATCATTAAATAACTGTGAAAATGAAAATGAATTCTTACATCTCCTCAATAAAAATTATGCCAAACTATCAAAAGCCACATCAATATGGTATAAATGATCATAGGTACTTCATATACTTCTTTCCCACTAACCAACCACTCATGCAAATTCTGATATTGCGCAAACAATCCCATCTATCACTGCAAATTTAATTAAAAGAAAGAAACAAAGAAAATAAGAAAGAAAGAGAGACTCTTCTACCAAAGTTCATATTTTACCTCTAACGCAAAGAGATTATATAGGATTAGCATAGAATTACCATATAAAATACATCATGCAAATAATGAAACAAAGAAAGAACAAAAGAATGAAGGAAGTAAAGAAAAGCAAAGCAAAGAAAAAAAAAGTTTGTCTCGTCGTGAATCAAACAGTGTAAGAAGATCAAGTCATACATAGTTTAGCCTTATCCATAAAGTTTAACAAAAATTAAAATGCTTAAAATTGACTGCACTCAGAGTAGTACTTTAAGTTACCTACGTACATTCTTTTTGCGAATCAAATCATACGTAGTTTTACTCCATTTATTTTATTTTTTATTAGACTTTATGGATAATAGAGTATTAGATTTTAAGAAAATTGAAAACAAACTGCATCATTTTTCAGCTTTGTTGAATTTAAAGATGAAAGAAAAATTTTAAATATAATATATTTCAAAGATTTCTATATTTCAAAAGAAATAAAAGATGAAACTCTACATTAATGACTTGTGTGATTTACGATTACTTTAAGAGAACTCAGGAAATAGAATAGAGCATATAGCAAGGTAAATGAAGAATTGAAAGCAATAACTTTTAATCTACTAGTATTTTTGAAAAAGTTGAAAAAATTGCTTTCATAGTACAAGCAGGTTTAAAAAATAAATTTTGTTACTTTTTGAATTTTAAAGGAAATAAGAAATTAAATAATCGATTTTTTTTTTAACACAATCAAGTTTAAAGATTGACAGAACAAAACTATATTCTAGTCAAATGCTAAGAAAGCATCAATTCTTTCCCTTCAAAATCCAAAAAAAGCTACATATGCATTTCTTGAAAACTACTTGTTCTAAAAGAAAGTAATGTGTTTTTCTTTTTCAAAATTTGCAAATTTACCTATTACATACGAAATTCATTATTTTTATTTTTCATTTGCCTTGTTCTAAACTACATTCAACAGTATCGTTCTTGAGATGTGTAGAAACTTAAAGAATATCTCTATTGAGTTTTCAAGAATTTCTTATACATTAGTTTTAGTTTAAACTGAAAACTAGTTGCAATTAGTAATTGCATATCTTTAAAATCTTCATCAAGTTCTTTTCGATTTTTATCAAGTAAAACTTTTTTGAAAATCCCGATTCAAAAAGGCAATATTCGTTTTAAAATAAAACTCAATATTTATTGAAAAAAAAATTAAGCTAACATGAACCCACAAGTTCTTATAGTTTTTATCGTGAAGTTAAATTTTCTCAAGAAAGCTAATGAAAGAAAAAAATCTTTGATTAAAAAAAAAAACTCAAAACACAACATTTCTTGGAAAGAAATTGAGTCAAAATAGAACCCACAAGTCTGATTCCTTGAAAGAACTCGACCTTCCATATATGTATTTTATCATCAACTAAAACATTCTAAAAAATCCTAATTCAAGATGCCATAATTTATTTTGAACTAAAACTCAAGATGCTTGGAAGAAGATTGAGTTAAACATGAAGGCGCAAGTTCTTATGGGTTTTATCATTAAGTAAAATTTTCTCAGGAAACCCATTGCAAGAACACAGTCCTTGGTTCAAATGAAAGCTCAAGGACACATGTTTTCTTGAAAATGAATCGAGCTAAAACAGAACGCACAAGACAACTCCTTAAAGAACTCAACCTTTCGTATATGCATTTTATCATTGTTTAAAAAATTCAGATGCAACTTCAACTTAGGTTGTATTGACTATCAAAAAATCTGAGAATCACACAGAATATTTTTAGGAGTTAGAGAGTTTAAGAGATAGTGGAACAAAATAACTATATGAAGTTAAAAAAATGGAAGAGTTAAAGAGATGACGACTGAATAGGAAACTAGGAATGATGGTTCATTTGAGTTAGCCCGTATCATAACCTTCAATATCAGAAAGACGAGTTAATCAAGCCACGCCTAATCCAAAATCTACTATGTACTCAGAGGTTAAAAATTTATTAGGACAGGACAGGATCTAAGAACATCTAACAAAGATTTGGCAAGATCTGTACTGACTTAGTTAGCTAAGTTTTTTACCTCTAAAATGCATCATATGCTCTTAGGGATACATGAGTTATGCAGTATATGATTAGTATGTAGCCATCAACTCTATAAAATTTACCAAATACAATAGGCAATGAATCACATCAGCAAAGTCACTATCATTGGCAGATAATTTCTTAACATACTTAAACCCAAGCAACCTTATATTTGGATAAGTAAAAAGGGCATACCTTCGAGCTAAAGCATATATAACTACATTCTTCTTAACTTGCGTATATTTAGTGACATATGAGAAGGTTTCAACAAATTCTAGCCATCTAGCATTCTTTTTGTTCAACTTACTTTGACCCTTGAGATGCTTCAAAAATTTATAATCTATATGAATGACAAATTTTTTTGAGCCAAAGGTAGTTTTGCCAAGTTTCTAATGTCCCCACAAGTGCATAGAACTCTTTACCATAAATGTGGGATAGCTCATTGGCCGCCATTTTCAGACTTTCTCTGAAATAAGCAATAGATTGCTTTAATCGTTATTGCAACTCTAAAGAAATAAAGAACAAAAGAAAAAAGTCACAGATGTCTCACATTATTTATTTATGCTGACAGAGTTTTTAGGTCTGTATTCTGAAAGTGAAGTCATTGCAGAGAACAACAGAGTGTAATTCAAGTGAAAAAAAATTAGTTTGAAATTAGAGAAAATGAAAAAAATGCATACTTGTGAGGAATACATCTCACACGCATAACCAATGAGTAAGACATAAAGTATATAACATATGACAAACAATTGTGTCATTTAACTAATATGGACAGAAATATCATCCTCTATGAAAACACCCTCCTCATCTCTTAGATTGCGCAACATAGCATATCAATATGTTACACGTGATCATAAAACTTGATGACATACCTCTTTCTCTGAGATAACTTTTTCAATGTTTGGATTTGAACCTACAAAAGAGACACGTTTTTATGTAAATTTAAATGAAAGGAAAAAAGAAATGACGAAGAAAGAATGAAATAATGAAAGTTTTCTACCAAAGTCCAAACTCTACCTCTGCAATTAATCAATCGCTGTAAGTGATTGTCACATGACCTATGAGTAACACATAGATTATACAGCATATGAATAGCAATTGTATAGTTGGGTAAATATGAAAATGAAAAATTCTGTTAAGGACAATGATCATGCTGAGATCAGCCATCTCCCTTAAATTGCATAATCGACCACGTATATTTGATATAAATGATCATAAAACTTTATATGGTACCAAATAGACATGTTACTGCAAATTTACATAAAATAAAGAAATAAGGAAAAGAAATTTCTCTCAAAGCACAATTTCAATCTTTAACACATTACTAATTATCAGTAAACATTGCATAATTTAAGAGAAATATATAGTCACATACAAAACTAATAACAAATGTGTTGTTCAATAACTTCAAAATTAAAATGGATGTTTTACCTCTTTTTAACACTAACTATGCCGAAATCATATATTTCCCTTAGCCCACCTATAAAATTTCCATTCAGCTCTGCAGTTACAGGAAAACTCATACCCGCACCTACAAAGAAGAATAGAAGCATAAGAGCCAGTGTTTATTTGCTCACGACCAAACCAAGTTACTTGGCAAATCTGATATCGGTGGATGTTAACATGTAATTACATGTTTCTTAGTCTGTTGATTTATGATTGCGATGACTATGCACAACTAGAACAAAGACTTAAGTCTTCCAAGTTTATAGAGTAAGAAAATAGTACTTGGAGTTGTGGCTTCACATCTTTCCTACTAAGTTTATCTTTCGAATAAAGTTAAAAATATTGCAAAATTATTTGGAAAACATACTTAGTTTAACTGTGTGATGATAAAATTTAAATTCATTACATACAAGATATATAAATCATAACTAACTCCTATGTATTGAAGAATTAAAATTCAAAAATTGAATAGAAACATAATTCAAGCCAATCACACTATTAAGAGAAAAAGAAATTTAAGAAAACATGAACTGGTAGTTACCTGCAAGTCATATGCTAATATACGGGACAATGAAAGATTAAGGAATGAAGTAAAAACGTACTATCAAAAGTTACATGAAAAAGAGTTCGGGAGAAAACCGAAGCTTGATGGGATTTACTTCCAGAAATTAGATGAAGCTAACAAGATTAATATTGAGAAGGAATTTTTAGAAGATGAGATATTAGAGGGTCTCAGGGAATGCAATGAAGAGAAAATTTTAGGGCTTAATGAATTTAATATGAGATTTCTTCAAAATTTTTGACCTATTATTAAAGAAGACTTAATTGATGTATTTAATGAATTTCATAAGGCAAAAACTTTTGTGAAATCATTGAACTCCACTTTCATAATAATTATTGCAAAAGTTGAATGAGCAAAAAATACAAAGAAATTTAGACCTATCAGCTTAGTGTGGTGCATTTATAAGTTGATTTTAAAAGTTTTGGCTAAGAAAATAACCAAGGTTTTGGGTCAGGTTATTCGAGAGAGTTAACATGCTTTTGTGGAAAGGAGACAAATATTTGACATTATTATGGTAGCTACTTAAGTGGTTGATGATATGACAAGTAACAAGAGGGAAGCGATTCTGCATAAGCTCGATACAGAAAAAAAGCAAACGATTATATTTGTTGGGACTTTGTTGACTATATGTTGGGTAGACTTGGATTTGGGCATAAATGAAAGAAATGGATGCTATATGTGCGTTATTACACCCTCTTTTGTTGTGATGATGAATGGGGGATCATTCTCCTTTTTCAAGTCAGCCTGAGGTCTGAGCAAGAAGGCTCACTTTCTCCTTTGTTATTCATTATCTTTATGGAAACTCTATATAAGTTATTAGTGAAGGCAAAAGAGGTAGGCTTGTAAAGAGGTATTCTTATTGGCAGAAACAGTAACCAGGTTGAATATCACATCTTTTCTTTACTGATGATACTTTAACCTTCAGAAAACTAGGAATGGGGATGCTGTTGAATTTGAGATATGTTCTGTTATGCTTCCAGGCGGTCTTAAGGCTGAACATTAATCTCTCTAAATCCAAGATGGTAGTTTTTGGAGACAGTAGGGATGATGGCACACTAGCTGGAGTACTAGGTTGCAAATCAGTAAAATTGTCCATAAGATATCTTGGCATTCCTTTGGGTTCAAAATATAAGGATGGGGTCTATGGGGACCAGTTGTTGATATGTTTGAGAAAAGATTGCTTGGTTGGAAATGAAATTTCTTATTTAAAGGGGGCAGACTCACTCTTACTAAAAGCATTCTATCAAACATTCCTATTTATTACTTGTCAGTCTTAACTATTTCAGTGAAGGTGGCAAAGAGGCTTGAAACTATCTAGAGTCATTTGCTTTGGGGATGAGGGAACAAGGAGGTACACTTGGGGGGGGTGGGGGGGGGTTAATAGAAATGAACATGGTGCTTCAAGAGAAATTTGAGTTGGGAGGATTTCGATGAGGGTTGTGGTGGGGGGGGGTTAATGGAAATGAACATGGTGCTTCAAGAGAAATTTGAGTTGGGAGGATTTCGATGAGGGTTGGGGCGGGGGGGGGGGGGGGGGGGGGGCATGCTTAGAGATTTGGGGAGACCATTTGGAATGAGGTTTTTGAAGAGTATTTTTGTGAAGAGTTAGTGCATTCATGATTGTGTCATTTGGAAGGTGAATTGAGGGAATAAGGCTCTCTTTTGGCATGATGAAGGTGGGAAGTCGTTTTAAGGATCAATTCCCACATTTTTTCTTCATTGCTTAATTGAAGAATAATGTTGGTTATGGAATAATGTTGGTTATGGACGCTTATGGGGGAGAAGACCCAAGGATGGAGTGGATTGTTAATGTGACAAGGAATCTCTACGACTGGGAGCCAGAGGAATATGAAACTTTATTATAGTTTCTTACCACAGTTCTCATTGAATCTATTTGGTGATCAGTTAAAGTGGACACTCAACAAGAATGGTTCATGCACAGTGAAATCCTTGTACAACTACTTGACTATTAGAGATGAAGTGGAGGGGCAAGTTTTCCGGCCAAGCAAGTGTGGAAGACAAAAGCACCACCAAGAATGCCTTTTTTTACATGGAAACCAGGTAGAGAATGTATTTTGAGTATAAATAAGTTGATAAAGAGGGATAGATTTTGAGCAAATAGATGCTACTTGTGCAAAAATGCAGCTAAATCATGTAATCACATTCTTCTCTGGTGTCTTAGTTAATGAGTTAAACAAATTAATAATAATTTTTCAGAATATAAGATGTTATAAATAAATATAAATATTATATAAATATAGTGACATTTTTTATAGTGTCATTTACAATGTAATTTTATATTTCTTTTCTTCAATTTAGTATATAATAAATATAAATATTATAAAAAAAATTTGTCTACTCAATTAAACTATTTGTTAATATCATTGTAAGAAAATGGTAACTAGATGTGTTGCTCCCAGATGGAGTAAAATTACAAACAATATTACAATTTAAGTTTTATTTTCAAAATATATGATATTATAGATTTTGGTGTTATATCTTTATATATCGTGTAAAGTTTGTGTTGAATTTATATGTATATATGTATGTATATACATATATACACACTATATAGGAAGATTATCATCATGACTTTTTTATTTGAATTTGAATATTTGTCATTATTTAGTTGAATATCATTTTCTTGGAGAGCCAGATTTTTTATTTCTAATAAAAAGAGGTCAACAATCGAAGGATGAGGGCATCCAAGAGCAATATATTGTGTATCTAATTGCAATTTCCACATGTATGGCATGTCAAAATTGCAGTTGATTTTTAAAATTTTCGACATGTATCGCAAGCATTCCTTAGAGCAAGCAAAACTACTTCTCTCGTAAGATATCTATTTCGAGCATTCCTGTAACCACTAAAAGCATATAAAACATTACCTCCAACCCTACCATCTGAACAAGATTTCAGAGACAGACTGCTCTTTTCTGGAATCCAATCGCCAATAGCTGCCATCCTCCCTGTTCAAGGCGATTTCCAAATCCTCCTTTCATGGAAGGAAAAAACATGAATATATTTATCCCTTTCTTTCTGCAAAAACCAGGCGTTCAATGCCTTGACCATGTGACATCCTGATGCCTACTTTGCGAATGGTAACTTCTTCTAGCCCTTCAACAAACTATAAGGAGTAAATCTAACAGTACAGTTAAATAGGAAAGCAAAAGAATCCTAACCCTTTATGTGGTATGATCTATTTTGTCCTCAAAAAATCCTAATCCTAACTCTGAAACCATGTAAATTTTAGAAAAAAATACTGAATATTTCTTATATTTTATTGAAATAAAAGTAAAAATATATATACATGTAAATAAAATCATATATGGTAACCAATATAAATTATTCTAATAATTTCTTTCCTCATTAGTTTAATACATTTGGAAACATAATCAACCTATTATTTATATAAATCTTTTATAATATTCAAACACTTCCCTTAGTCCACCTAAAAGATATCTTCAATATGTTACACATGATCATAAAACTTGACAAGACATTGCTTTCTACTTGTGAACTTTTCCAAGTAAGCTCGGATTTATAAATGTACATTTTACTGTAATATTTAAATGAAGAAGGAAAGAAAATAAGGAAAAAAAAATAAAAGGAAGAATGAAGAAACAAAATTTCTTATCAAAGCTCCGATTCTAACTCTAGAATGCATCAATAGCTGTCAATGAGTGTTGCATAACCTATGAGGAATGTATAAGTTACATGACATATAGATTGCATATGTGACATATGAAGAAGAAAATGAAGCATTACTTCTTCTTAACAACAATTATGCCAACATCATCCCTTTCTCGGGACCTGCCTAAAAGAGCAAATAAATATATTATAATTGATTATAAAACTTGATAATATACCTCATTCTTATTAGCGAATCTTCATTGCCAGTTTGGATTCGGAACTAGCAAATGAATCACTGCAAATGTAGATAATGAAAGAATGAAAGAAAGAAAGTTTACCTTTGAAATTCAGAATCTACCACCAAAATGCATCATTCACTATGTTGAATCCCCCATGACCTAGAATAAACATAGATTACGTACCACACGATAGCAATTAAATCATTCAGTAAAAAAGTAAAGAAAAATCATCTTTTCGGCAATAACTATGCCAACGTTCTCTTTTCTTAGATTGCCTAACATATAACAACAATCTTTTATGAGTAATCATAGAACTTGATAATTTACCTCTTTCTTGTTGATAAATGTTCCCATACAAGCTTGGACTCAAAGCTACCAGAGGCACATATTGCTGCAAATTTAAATGAAAGGGAAAAAGAGAGAAAAAAGGAAAGTATGAATGAGAAGATAAAATCTTATAGTAAAGTTTAAAATCTAACTCTGCAATGCACCGCTGGTCATAGTATATCACTTAACCTATGAGTAATACGTAAGATTATACAGCATACAAATGATAATTGTATTATTAAACAAATATGGAAATAAAAAATCCTCTTTGGGCAACTATTATGCAAATATCCTCCTCCCCTTCTCTTAAATTACATAACTGATCATGTCAATTTCATATAAGTAATCATAAAACTTGATAAGGTACCAGTTTTTCATTCTTGAACACTTTAATGCAAGCTCGGACTGAGAGCAACCAAACGGACGCGTCACTGCAAATTTAAATAAAAGAAAGAAAGAAAGAAAGAAAAGAAAGAAGAAAAAAAAAAAAAACTTTACTTTCAAACCTCAAATTCTACCTTTGACACATGACTCGTTATCTGTGAATGTTGTATAACCTATGACAAATACATAAGTCAACAGCAAATGATAACAAATGCCTCATTCAATAATCATGAAGAGCAAAAAGAATGTTTTACCTCTTCTTGGCAAAAATTAAGCCAACATCATCCGCTTCTCTTAGCCCGCGTAAAAGACCACTTTGATATGCTAACAGAGCACATCAATATGAAACTCTTTCCCTTACATAACCTTTGTGAAAATATCCCCCTAATCTCTTAGATTGTCTAACATTACACATCAATATGTTACAAGTGATCATAAAACTTGATGACAGACCTTTTTCCACCCTTTCAATGCAAGCTCGGATTTGAACCTACAACACACGTCTTTCTACAAATTCAAATGAAAGAAAAAAGGAAATGAAGAAAGAAAGAAGGAAAGAAAGAAAGTTTTCTATCAAAATTCGAACTCTACCTCTACGGTGAATCACTCGCAACAAGTGAATGTCACATAACCTATGAATAACACATAGATTATATAGCATATGGACAACAATTGCATTGTTCAATAGATATGAAAATGAAGAATTCTCTTCGGGACAATGATCATGCAAAGATCCTCTCTATCCCTTAAATTGCATAACTGACCATATCAATTTGATATAAATGATCATAAAACTTTATAAAGTACTAAATGGATATGTCATTGCAAATTTAAATGAAACAAATAAACAAGGAAAAAAAAAAATTTCTCGAACAACAGATTTTATCTTTAACGTATTAGTCACGGTCAGTAAAGGTCGCATAACCTAGGATGAATACATAGGTCACATACAAAACGAATAAAAAATGTTTTATTCAAAAACGGATTCTACCTTTAAAACGCATCAGTCACTTTAAGTGAGTACTGCAATATCCATGAATATATACAAGTTATATAATATGCATCATGAAATAACTGTGAAAATAAAAATGAATTCTTACATCTCCTCAACAATAATTAACCCAAACTGTCAAATGCCACATCAATATGCTATAAATAATCATAAGTACTTAATATACCTTTTTCCCGCTAACCAACTAGTCATGCAAATCCGGATGTAGAGCAAACAATCTCAACTATCACTGCAAATTTAATTAAAAGAAAGAAACACAGAAAAGAAGAAAGAAAGAAAGAGAGACTCTTCTACCAAAGCTCATATTCTACCTCTAACGCAAATAGATTATATAGGATTAGCATATGGTTTAACAGAAAAAATACATCATACAAATAATGAAACAAAGAAATAACCAAAAAAAAAAAGTAAAAAAAAGCAAAGCAAAGAAAAGAAAATTTTTGTCTCCTCGTGAATCAAACAATGCAGGAAGATCAAGTCATACATAGTTTTGCTTTATCCATAAAGTCTAATAAAATTTGAAATGCTTAAAATTGATCGAACTCGGAGTAGTACTTTAAGTTGACTACGTACATTTTTTTTGCGAATCAAGTCATACGTAGTTCTACTCCATTTATTTCATTTTTTATTAAACTGCATGGATAATAGAGTATTAGTATTCAAGAAAACTGAAAACAAACCGCAGTGTTTTTCGGCTCTGTTGAATTTAAAGATGAAAGAAAACTTTTAAATACAATACAACTCAAAGATTTCTATATTTCAAGAGAAATAAAAGATAAAACTCTACATTGATGACTTGTGTGATTTACGGTTACTTCAAGAGAATTTGAAAAATTAAATGGAGCATACACCAAGATAAATGATGAATTGAAAGCAATAACTTTTTAATCTACTAAGATTTTTGAAAAAGTTGAAAAAATTGCTTTCATAGCACAAGCAATCTTAAAAAAGAGATTACATTACTCTTTGATTTTTGAAAAAAATAAGAAAAGAAATAATCGATTTTTTCTTAACACAATCAAGTTTAAAGATTGACAGAACAAAACTAAGTTCTTGTTAAATGTTAAGAAAGCATCAATTCTTTTCCTTTAAAATCTAAAAAAACTACATATGCATTTCTTGAAGATTATTTGTTCTAAAAGAAAGCAATGCGTTTTTCTTTTTCAGATTTCTCAAGCTTAGCTATTACATACGAAATTCATTGCTTTCGTTTTTTTTATTTGCCTTGTTATAGACTACATTCAGTAGCATCGTTCTCGAGATGTGTAGAAACTTCAAAATTATCTTTCTTGAGTTTCCAAGAATTTCCTATACATTGATTTTAATTTAAATAGAAAACAGGCTACAATTAGTAATTGCATATCTTCAAAACCTTCATCAAGTCCTTCTCGATTTTATCATCAAGTAAAATTTCCTCGAGAATCCTGATTCAAGGAGCCAGTATTCGTTTTAAACTAAAACTCAATATTTTTTGGAAAAAAAATTGAGTTAACATGACCGTACAAGCCTTTATGGTTTTTATTGTGAAATAAAACTTTATCAAGAAATCCAATAAAGGAAGAAAGTCTTTAGTTTAAACAAAAACTCAATACACAACATTTCTTGAAAAGAAATTGAGCCAAAACAGAACCCACAAGTTTGACTCCTTGAAAGAACTCGACTTTCCACACATGCATCTTATCATCAACTAAAACTCTCTCAAAAATCCTTATTCAAGACGCTAGAATTCGTTTTGAACTAAAACTCAAGATGCAGCAGTAATTCTTGAAAAAAAATTGAGTTAAACATGAACGCGCAAATCCTTATGGATTTTATCATTAAGTTTTCTATCATATCTCATATTCTACCTCTATCAGTCGCTTTCAGCAAGTGCCGCAACATCCACAATGCAGATTATGTAATGTATAATAACAAATGCATCATTAAATAACTGTCAAAAAGGACAATGAATCCTTACATCTCAGCAATAATTATGTCAGCATCCTCCATTTCTCTTAGGATATGATCTAGAAAGAAAAATTTATGATCTAGATTTAGTTGTTCTCTTAGTAAGAAAATTAGCATCTCCATCACGCAATTGTAAGACCTTTTCCATAGTATTTACTACAGCCAGAGTTCAATCCTCATCTTCCTCCTTGATCATTGTTTCCGCATAATTCAAGATTTATCAATGATAAGATATCCCCACGACAAAAGAAAGTTTTTATCCAGCTCTTCAATTAAAGAAGACCACATTGATATAAATAAGCCTAAATTAGATTAGCTTTTCATACAATTTTCTGTTAAGAACTAACAAGAGATCAAAAATCATCCTATCTCCATTCACGTACCACCTTTCTAAAAAACATGATAAGTGAAGGCAATCACACTAAATAACTTAAAACATGATTCTATTTATTCTCTGTTGATTTGACATTAACGTAAATATAAAATAATACTACCCCTTCCACAACTACATTTCTTTAAGGTTGTAGCGAGAGAGAAACAAAGAAGAGGAGCTTTTTTATAAAAAAAATACTTCATTCATGAAGTGCAAGAGATTAGAACTTTTATCCATTTTTTTAACATTCTTAGATTTCTAAGAAGAGAATATTCTATGCAATACAGTTACATAATAGCTGCCAAAGTTTGTTAATTATTAAATGCTGATCATACCATGCATAACAAAATCTTCCACGTATCCAGCCTTAAAGAAGGAAAACCGTGCTTCTAATTGATTCCTTTCTTCCACTAGATTAGAGCTAATCAAATCTCGAAATTTCATAACATAGTCCTCAGTCCATTTACTCCCTCTAGATTGAAAAAGAAAATAAGATTTGAATAATCAAAAAAGTGAAAGCACCAAAATTATATATAAGCTATAAAGATTAAAATTTACATATTCAATCTTTAGAAAACTCGTGGTTTACCTAGACGAGCTTGAACCAAATATTTTCAAGCTTCACTAAGAAGTAAATCTATTTTCTCCTGTATTACACCTAAACACCAAAATCAAAATTCAGAAAGTTTCAAATAAAACTTACTTGTTCTTCGTTCAAGTTTGATGGAGAAATTGTTCATAGGGGGTCTACTTTTGGAGATTAATAGAGTTCTGAGACCCGGAGGTTACTTTGTCTGGTCCGCTACCCCAGTACACTAGGCAGCTACCCCAGTGTACTAGGCAGCTGGAAGAAGATGCGGAAACCTGGAAAGTAAGATTACTAGAAACATGATCAAGTTTGAAATATAGTTTATTAAGTTTTTGAGCTTCAAGACTAACGGTCAAATACCATTTTTTATCCTAGCAATGTCTGCATTGACAAAGAAACATGATCAAGTTTGAAATATAGTTTATTAAGTTTTTGAGCTTCAAGACTAACGGTCAAATACCATTTTTTATCCTAGCAATGTCTGCATTGACAAAATCCATGTGTTGGGAACTTGTGACAATCACAAAGGATAAGCTCAATCGCATAGGTGCTGTTATCTACGGTAAACCAACCACCAATGACTGCTATGATAAAAGAGAACAGAATCAACCTCCAATGTGTAAAAATATGATGACCCTAACCCTGCATGGTATGATTAATTCAAGGTTCCATAGCTTTGTTCATGAATACAGAGAAAACTCGTTATAGCATGCTGTATTTACAGGTATGTACCGCTGCAACCATGTATGCATAGAGTGCCTACTAATCCAACTGAGAGAGGAACCAAATGGCCAGAAGAATGGCCTCATACGTTAGAGGCAGCTCGTTACTGGGTAAACAGTTCTCAAATGGGAATTTATGAGAAACCAGCTCCTCAAGATTTCTTAGCAGATTATGAACAATAGAAACAAGTAGTGACCAAGGTATACATGAATGAATTACGAATCAGCTGGGCAAATTTCAGAAATATAATGGGCATGAGAGCTGTTTATGAAGGGTAAGGAAAAAGGTACATACTTTATTTTATCATTGTTTCTGTTAGTTTACTGGTACGGCTAAGTATGCATCCGAAAGATCAAACTCTGAGACAATCAGCAAAAGAATGAGATAAAGTATACTTAATGCATGTAGGTTTGCAGCAGCTCTCAAGGATGACTTACCATAGGCATGGATAACTGCAAATTTAAATGACGAAAGAAAGAAACAAAGAAAAGAACAAATGCTTCGTTCAATAATTATGAAAAGTAAAAAGAATGTTTTACCTCTTCTTGGCAATAATCATGTAACCTCGGATTCAGAGCAAACAATCCCATCTGCCACTGCAATTCCGCTCTTAGTTTCAAAGGAAAACTAGCTCCTGTTAATTAAATGGATTTCTTCAAAGCCTTAATCAAGTTGTTCTTGCTTTTTACATCGAGTTAAATTTTTTTGAGAATCCTGATTTAAGGAGCCAGCCTTTGTTTTAAACAAAAACTCTAAATGCAAGAAATCTAGGAAATTAATTGAGCTAGAAAAGAGCTCACAAGTCCTTAATATTTTTATCAAGTAAAACTTTTTCTAGAATCCCAATGCAAAGGACCAGTCTTCTGTTTAAACTAGAAATATAAATGCAAGAAGTCTTGGAAATGAACTGAGCCAGAACAAAACCACAAGACAGACTCCTCAGAAGAACTGGATCTTCCATATTTGCGTCTTATCAATGTTGAAAAGCAAGACTCAATGACAACGATACATGCAAATTGGATATATCTGATTACAAGGAAATATGAGCCTCTGAAAGAACCAAATCAAAGACCAAGTATTTTTCAAGGGAGTTTATGAGAGAGAACAAAACATCAGGGGTTTTAGTCGAAACAGAATCTTGGTTCCAGTCAGTTAACTGCATCTCTCCAAAACCTTAATCAAGTCTTTCTCGTCTACATGTTCATGTAAACCATTCTCAAGAACCCTAATTCCTAAAGCCTGTCTTCTGTTTAAACTAAAACTCAAGACGCCTAATTCTTGGAAACTTATACGCACCATCGTATACATATACACCTTCTGATCTGTTTATCTACACATATTCGCAGTTACATTCTACACATATATATATTTTTTTAAATAAACATTTTAGTACATATATTATTCTCCTCTTCTTCTGTTTTTATACCCACACGCATATATACATTATGTTCTTTTACAGATTTCACCCAGAATGCATCTTTAACTTACATATAATTATATAATTAAATATAAACACCTACCATCGTGTTTTCTCATAACCAGTAATATATATGCACTACGCATGCATACTCACATTCAGATTATGTATACACACAGGCAGATATATATTCATATATATATATATATATTCAAATCCATTGGTGGGTTTATGTATTTCTTCCTACATATCATTGCCTCAATCCCTCCGTTCCATCCATAACAACTAATCAACAAGCACAAAGAAATTGCAGACAAATCGGCATACCAAATTCAACCGACACATCCAAAATTTAAGAACAGAAATCTTTTAAAAAATGGAGTAAATTTTTTTCACCAAACCGATTATTAAAATCAAATGCTTCGCGCATCTGCAAGGGAATGAAAGGAAATTGTCCCACAATTTCCAAATTTGGGTGTTTTGACCACCGGCTACAATCTCTTCGCTCCTGCTCACCTACGGGGGCGGCCACTTGGCCACACACACGTAACAGGGCTTCCTCGACTGCTGGCCAGTTACCGCCGCACCCCCTTTTTTTCTTCTACTGGCCGCCGCTCTCTCTCTCTCTCTCTCTCTCTCTCTCTCTCTCTCTCTCTCTCTCCTCCCCCTCTCTTCATGGTTTGAAGTCGGCGGACGCCAGGTGTGTGTATATATTAAGCGGGATGGATTTTCAACCGCTGGATTTATCGACTGATTAATGAGCGTTCGATCAACAATTTCATTAAGGATATTTTGGTCCTTTTATCATCCCTTTAATCGTGGCCGCTGGATCATTGAAATCTGAACCGTCCGTTCTGCATACTTCCTCTGCTTGCGTAGCTTCAACGCAGACGGTCTACTTGCGTGTCCGTCACGCAGCGCTCTGGTTGGTGCTGTAGATGCTTTCTAAATTCATGGAAGGCCCCAATTTGTGAAATTTCCTTTTGTTTAGGTCCCTAAGCTTCCTTTTAATTTGCAGAAGGCCCCCCAATCCTCTAGTTTTATTTATTTGGGTCCTTAAGCCTCTATTCTATTAATTTTTGGGTTTATAATTTATTTTTTAGAAACAAACTTTCTTTGCTTTCTTTAAATTTTTCAAACACTATAAAATTTATCCCACATTCTTTTAAAATTATTCCAAAATCAAATGCTATTATTTTATTTTACTAACTAACTAATAAAGCTGAAAATTAATATATAATACATTTGAAAAATAATTTTTGAATTCATAAAAATTTTACATATAAAATAATATTAATGTATTAATATCTTACTAAATATAATACCATATTTTAAAACTTCTACAGGATTTGGGCTCCAGATTTGATTTTAATTTTTAAGAAACCATGAACTTGGATAAGAAGATTGAACCAGGAAAAACACTCATAAATCTACTAAAGCCATGTAAAAACAAGAACAGTTCCATGAGAGTTCCCAAAGACAATAAAATAGTATGAAGAATCACTACAGAATAAAGTAAAATTTCTCAGTTGTCAAAAAGGAGCACTTTAATTCAGTGACTAACTCTGCCAAACCATATTGAAGTCTTCCAAAGAACGGTAAATAAGAACTCAACGCTTCTTGGAGACACCAACAGTCTTTCCTCTTCGACCGGTTGTCTTAGTGTGCTGACCTCGGACACGGAGACCCCAGTAGTGCCTTAGACCACGGTGGTTCCTGCACGAAAAAGGAGCGAGAGATTGAGCTCGAAATAAAACCAGACAAACAATCAATAGCAGCTAAACGAGATCAAATTTAACAAATATCACAAACGTTAGGAACCAAATATCCCAAAATTACTCGACGACAAGCACTTTCATAATATGATAAATTCTAAGATAATGAGACACTCATGGGATAATGCATAACATGCATTTCACAAAAATTGCAAATTGTCATGCAGGCAAATTGCTGCACCACAAAATTGTTATATAGCACAAAGATCTTAGACCACTGTGGTTCCTGCACAAAAAAGAAGTGAGAGATTGAGCTCGAAATAAAACCAGACAAACAATCAATAGCAGCTAAACAAGATCAAATTTAACAAATATCACAAATGTTAGGAACCAAATATCCCAAAATTACTCGACGACAAGCACTTTCACAATATGATAAATTATAAGATAATGAGAGACTCATGGGATAATGCATAACATGCATTTCACAAAATTGTCATGCAGGCAAATTGCTGCACCACAAAATTGTTATATAGCACAAAGATCTTATCAAAATGTAGACAGATTACCATGGCTGTAAAACTACCATTTGGCCCCGCTTTTTTATTTTGAAATATCCATTTGGCCTTACCTTAATAATAACCCACTTGATTTGCTAATGGTTAAGTTTGGAGAGAGGAAAAAAATATGAACAACAAATTGATTGCTTCGTCCATAATTTTGAATAAATGAATAAATTAGTCTATTATCTAAGATATAAGAATCATGACAACTTCACTGAGGAGAACCAGTTCTTTGATGCTATAGGATATATTGGACAAGAAATTACCTGATCTTCTTCAAGCGTTCCAAATCATCTCTCAGCTTCATGTCCAAAGCATTAGATACAACCTGAGAGTACTTCCCATCCTTGTAATCCTTCTGTCTATTCAGGAACCAGTCAGGGATTTTGAACTGACGTGGATTTGCTACAATAACCATGAGATTGTCAAGCTCAGCAGCAGTCAACTCGCCAGCTCTGGAAAAAAAAAAAAGAAACAAGCAATGAAATTAGAATGGCACGCAAGTAATCATACACATTGAGCACATCAAGTTCCAATTTGATTTACAAGGTAAATTTGTTAGAGGCACAGGCTCCATTTGAAGCAAACTGGTTTTGCCCTGCATCAACTTTGACTAGCCAAGAGAAGAAAAAAGTAAAAAACTCATGGAGACTGAAATCTTACATCAAGATAAAAACTGAAATTCAAATATCAGAACCCACTTAAAATTTACCATCAACACAGACTAGCATACATGAGATAAATGGGAAAAGGAATACTAGGATATCATGGGAGCTTACAAAAAAAAAAATTCAAGCAGATGATTCTATGTTTTCTTTTTTGAAATATAATGATTCTATGTTTTTAGTCTTTCTTCTGTTTCAATATAACAAGTAGATGAACTAACAAAAAGTATAAAGGACAGTAAAATATAGAGAGTTAACTGATTTTTTCCTTACTAGATTCATTCTTATACATACCCATCTTTCTCATTTTATTTTCTTCTGTGAGGGTTTGATCACAACCCGACAATCATAAACATGCTAAAGGCAACAACAAAGCAAACAAACCTCTTGTTCATGTCAACATCAGCCTTCTTGCAGACGATGTTAGCAAATCGCCTACCGACACCTTTGATCGAAGTCAGAGCAAACATTATCTTCTGCTTCCCGTCAACATTCGTGTTCAGCACACGCAATATGTGCTGAAAATCCTCGTTCGCCACAAGAGACTGCGCGTGCACAGATTCAAAAATCACTCCAGTACAGATAGAAGCATAAGCATTTAAAATGACGAGATCTAAACCACAAAACATAGAAAGAGAATCTAAATACTAATACAAATTTCAAATCAACCAAAAAATAAACACGAGAAAACCAACAAGAGCACTCGTAAACCATTGTTTGAACAAAACTAATCTACGCGTTCGCTTGTATCCACTACTTAACACAACAAAAAGAGACAGAGCATCTTTACACAATCATGTATCCAGAGACACAAATAACACGTATATAAAGAAACTCGGAAGAAATTGAACTCTAATCTAAAACGTTAAATCCAATCAAGAAAATAGAAAACCTAGACGCACGAACAACGTCTATCGTGTTCTCCAGATGCAGGGGACAATACTAAGAGACGAAGAAGAAACCAGCTTACCATTGTCAATGTCGCAAGATTGGCGTTCTGAGAGAGGCTTTTTTCTTTTTTTTTTTTTTTGGCCAAAAGAGAGAAGAGGCTGTTGGCATCAAAGAGTATGAGCTAGGGTTTGTAAGATGATTATATAGTCAATTTTTTGAGTAGGGTTTTATGACTCCCGGACCTGACGATTATGGGCTGCCCGGCCCATTAATCTTCTGGATTAAGTACATAATTAAAATTAGTGTCGCATTATTATGTCATTATGTAAATAATTTTTACATTAACATAACGTTAGTTAACATTATTTTAAAATTTATAAAGATGGAAGGCATAAAATAAATCTTAAATTAAACAGCAAAATAAATATTAAAATAATTAATAAATAAATAGTTAAAAATATCGTTATACCTCAATTTATAATATATTATATAAATAGTTAAAAATATTTATATCAATATAGTGACATTTTATACATATAGATTTTGGTGTTATATCTTTATACATCATATGTAAAGTTTGAGTTGAATTTATATGCATGCATATATATATATATATATATACACACACAGTATCTACGAAGATTATCATGATGATTTTTTTATTTGAATTTGAATTTATATTTGAGATTATTTTGTTGAACATCATTTTCTTGGAGGGCCAAATTTTTTATTTCTAATAAAAAGAAGAGATGGACAATCAAAGTATGAGGGCATGGCATGTCGAAATTGCAATTGATTTTTAAAAATTTCGACATTCATCAGAGCGAGCAAAACTACTCTCGTAAGATATCTATTTCGAGCATTCCCGTAACCGCTAAAAGCATATAAAACATTACTTCCGACCCCTACCAACCGAACAAGATTGCAGAGACAAACTGCTTTTTACAGGAATCCAATCTCCAATGGCTGCCTGTCCTTCCTGTTCAAGGCGATCGATTTCCAAATCCTCCTTTCATGGAAGGAAAAGACGTGAATATATTTGTCCCTTTCTTTCTGCCAAAAAACCAAGGCGCTCAATGCCTCGACCATGCGACATCCTGATGTTCTAGCCCTTGAACGGAACTATGAGGAGTAAATCTAACAGTACAGTTAAATAGGAAAGCAGATGAATCGTTAAACTAAAAGGCTATTCAGTCTATCAAAAGCTAACGCTGACTTGACTACTAGTATGATTCAGTTTCAAGGAACCTCAAATTACATTTATCATTCTGAACAGAAGTCTGAAACTAGAGCCTGTCAAACAAATCTGAATTCCAGCTCAATAAAATTAACATCAGAAATATGAGCTTGAGCTGCGAAGGGTGGCCCCTTCTCCTGTTTCACTATACACAATCATCAGGCTTAAAGGACTGTCGTGACAGCCTAAGGCTTCAACCATGGAATATGGTATCGAATGGTTTTCCTGCGCAACCCTTATCCTTCAAGCCATTTGCTAAGGTCCATTTCTTTCTGCAGGTCTAACTTGAAAGAAGAGAGGTTATACTGACAAAGCTGAAGTGGCTATCAAAAGCTAGTTTATGTCATATAGAAATAGTACAACCTAATTCCTTAGCAGCAGAATCAAGAAACTGAATAGGCATTCCAGATGCAACTCGGCTATGTCCTTCCCAAGTTAAGCACTTTTCAATGTCAGCTTGCCAATCAATGGCTTCTATATTAAAATACTGATAAGCTGGATCGTGGATGCCACCTCTTTCCACAGGTTTAGAATAAGATTTTATTGAACCTGTACGCAAAATACCACGAAGAACTGAGATGCTCAATGCTCGAACATGGGCACTTGCATGAGAAAGGCATCGGACAGTAGCTGGTAGGCGACACTGCATGGATTGATCCAATAAAAAATTGCATCAGCCACAGAATTTTTTTCCCTGTTTGCTCCTCTTTCAGTCCACTTGTCATTATGAGGAGGTGCTATGCCATTTATCATTGTTCAATTTTCTAGTTTAATAGCATGTTATTGAGCCTTGTTAATTAAAACCGAAGTGAATGTTTACCTTTAACAAATTTGCTAGGCCATCGGCAATTGCTAACCCGGATTCTCCCCACTCAAGCACTGGCTGAACTGCACTTGCTGTTGCTTCCAGTAGCTGCAAAATTTTTAGGTAGATAAGCATCAACCAAACAGAATTTTTGAGGATAAGCAGGCTACAATATATTGACAGAGTAATCATTAACGAAACACAAAGATGATACAACTGAAAAGGCTAATAGATCATGTGCCTGCAAGAACAGTTTTTTTAAATAGATGGCACCTCTAATTGTGGTATAGTGCAAGCTTCCCCGTCAACAAGCATCCCATCTGTGGCGCGCAGAAGAAGATCTGACGCACTTGCCAAAATTACCAAAGATTCAGGGTTCTCATGATTTCTCATTAGTTCCATGACCAATTTCACGATTCGCTGATTTATTCTCCACATCTTCTGACCTTGATCATCATCTTTGGCAATCCAAGGCTGCAATTCCCTCTCAGCCTAACAAGAAGAAAAGGCCATGAAAGAGATTAAACATATGAAGCAACTGAAATTTTTTCAAAAAATGGCTGCTGATCCGTAGAATTCCTAGGAAACATCTCTACCTGAGCCATAAAATAATGTAACAGCCTATTTTCAAATGAACTCTTCATATATAATTCTTTGATTAAATGACTAGAACGGCAGCATTATGAGCAGCTGTGGATGATAGATCCATGGTGTTACCATAGTAAAATTGCTAACTTCAAGCCAAGTGTCATGAGAATTTCTAATTTGTTTTTGGTTTCAGCTTTTCATATGATTTACAGATACCAGGCAACTAGAACTAGTTTGATTTGTAATTTCGTCTACCCTGGTGAGATCACAATATCTTAAACAAAGGAGTCTATAACATAATCTCTAACATCAATAACGCAAAAAAAAAGATCACTAGATATATTTATGATCTAATAATTTTTGAAGCACAACAACCAGTACTTTTGGATTCTGGGCTCATGATTTTACAATATATTCCTTCTAACTGCAAACCTACTTATCAAAATAATTAATTTTAAAAGTTTAATGCTCACAAAAGCATGGTGTTCCCTTAAGGAATAGAAATTCAGAGAGCCAGTGAAATAAGCTACTCAAATCAGCAGCCAAAAAGAAAAGAGAGAGCAGAGGAAAAGCAACAATTTAATGTAAATCCCCAAGAAATTCAAAAGTCAAAAAAAATTTAGACCTGAAGAATGACTGCTGTAGCTGCCTTTGTTGGCGATGCTGATACAACATTGCATAGTGCATCGACTACCTATGACATCCAAATAACAGTCAGATAAATACATTTCCATCTGCGGGACTTAATAACAGATTAGCCATAGCATAATTATTATGAAGACAGCAATCGACCAGAATCAGAAACTTGAATCAAGGACAAGATATTCATTAATCTGCTGTAAGGATCAACACCATTAAACAAATTATAACCTGCTATCAGCCTTCAACATTTTCTCTCTTTTTCTTGAGGAATATGCCTTTAGAATTTCAACAAGAGGAAGATGTATAAAATATAAGTCAAATTGAACATAACACTACTTCATGAGGCATGTCATATATACCTGTCTCCATCCTTGTTGAGCTGAGGTGCTTTCTGCACACGGTTGTGTATCTGGAGCTGCGATCAGCTTGTGCCATAACAGTGAAACAACAGAAAAACACAACTCTTGTTTCTCTACAAGAACAGATCTTAGAAGTACTTGTGCACTGCAATTAAATCCTATGTGCCTGTCCATTGTGAGGAAATTAGCTAGATCCGAAGCATCCAATGGGAAACTTGCAATACCTTTACCCAAGGTATTTCCAGAGCCTTCATCTGCACATAATCCTCCCTCATGTTTGTGATTAGTTTCTGAGTGCAATGTGTCTTCACGCTGGGAGACAGGATTCTGTCCAGAATCAAAGCAGCTGGTACTCGTCCATCTATCTTGTTTCCTGCCATCATAACCAGTGAGAGAATCCTTCCAAACCGGCGTATGCATTAAGCATGCTTCTAACGGCTCAGCCTTGTTAACAATGGATGCAACAGCTTTGCTGTGGATGTCAATGAGATTATACAATGATGAAGATCTGGAGTAAATTTCATTATCCCACTTGCACCTCATCAAGACAGAAAGAGCATGCATGCAAGCCTTTGAATGTCTAAATAGTTCAGAAACATGAGCAGCTACCATAGCTGCAGCAACTATCTCATTAGAACTGTAACTCCAGGAAGTACCAACAGAAGACGGTTTCAGTGAAAACAGTGCCTCTAAAATTGCTAAAATTCGGTGTGTATGATGAATAGCTGAGTCAATGCTAGTCCCAAGCTCGTTAGAAGACCCATTTCCTTTTGCCGGCCTAGCTAGAGCTTGTACATCCTTACCATTTGGATATTTATTTCCCCTTGAAATCAAAGGATACAACTGAAGTTCACAGGCCAGAGCACAAACAGCAGCAAGAACGTAAGAATCAAATGCTGCTACAGGTCCCTGTTTTTTTGTCTTTCTAGTTCTCCTATCTGCCTGCTTTTCATATACTGCTTGAGATTCCTCGGTGCTGTCATCAGGAAGAGACCTTTCTCCACCTCTTGGTCTCTTGCTCCCATTTGATTGAGCTTCATGGCTAACACATACAGTTAAGACAACAAAAAGTAGCCGTGAAGCAAGTTCTACTGATGCACATGACTCTAGAAAGAGTGAATGAACCATTGTGCGAAGCTCTGCAACAGCAAGGTTTTTAGAGATTGATCCTATGCTAGTGAAAAATCGTGTCTTTCTGGCACTTTCTCTGGAGGGCTCAGGTGGAAATGTTCTCTGAAGAATTGCCTCCACAGTAGCAACAAATATCTTCATGAGACACGCTTCAGATGGACTTCCTCGTGGAAGATATTCCAGGACCTTGAGAAGTGGAATGAACAAGTTCCATGATAATATGGGGGGTTGCAAAGGAGTAGCAACTACGATTTCAGGAAGATCAACTGCTGAAGAACTTAAAGGAATCAACCCATAGGCAGCTTCCCATATTGTGCAAATTCTCCACTCAACCTCAGGTCCATGTGCACAAAGCATTGATGCAATCCCTTGGGCGGTGGCTTCAATAGTTGCTTCAGCCGCAGGTACTTCTATCTGGTGAGAAATTATTGCATTATTAGTTTCAGTTTCTGTAAGATATAGTGTAATTATAGTTCCATTCAAGTAGAAGATATTGTGAATTGCTTTAGCAGTCTGGAGCATAAAACACAAAAAAGTACGAAAAGTTAAAGTTGTACCTGCTTTCTGTAGGATGAAATATAACTACCAAGAGGTTCGTGTTGAATCTCCACTCCCTCAACTTGTCTTAATGGAGGAAAAAGCAAAGCAGGCTGTGATAGTATACGGAAAAGCAAAGCTGCTGCAGCATCAGCAGCTATACCAGTTCTCATTGACATTGCAGTCCCTATTGCACGCAAAAAATGCAAATGCATCCAGTTCCTGGGAAGCTACATCAATGAAGGCAGAGAGCTTGAGACAAATAGAATAATAAAGGTTTAAGAAATTAGCTCATAAGTTTCTTACATCACCACGTTTTACATTGTGCATTAAAAATTGACTGAACACTGAATGCGTTAATCAATCCGATTGAAATTGTCTATAGCATTACTCTGCAAAAACTTGTACAAGACAAATTCCTATCACCAACCCTCGTAATTTCCCATTTCAAGATTACTATTAGACCAAATTTCTATAAGTTCAGGCTACATCTCTAAACCATCACAAATGACCTTTTTATTCTCAATCTCTTCTTGTGGAGGAGGATCTTAGAGATCTTGTCGATATCTTCAGTAACTAGTAATTTTGTACATGACTTGCACCCTTTTGTGCCCTATTAATACATATTTCTTTTCTTTTCAAAAGATTGAGTTGAATCAACTTCATGTTAAAAAAGAGTTCTTTTATTAGTTAGTGCGTCATTAGGATAAATTCTTATATGCAAATTTTCAATCTCTATTTACTAATGACATCAAAGGACTCTGATTATAGTTAATTCATCTTTAAAGTACTTTATATTAGATATTACTATTTTTAACTGTACAAAATAATTTTTAGAATTTCTTAATATTTATAAATTTAAGAATGTGAATTAAATAATAAAATATAAAAATTATTAAAATATAACGTGTGGATTACTTTTTCCTCAAATTTTGATAGCAAATCCACGCATGTCATAGCTAATTTATTTTATGTTATTATTTTCAGATAACTAGTTTTGATTCATATTTGTTAAATTTATTTTAATTAGTCATGAAACATAAATTCATATTTAAAAAAAAATATTTTCGCTATATCACTAAATCAATTTAATTGTATCACACATACAGATTTTGACAGTACTTCACAATTTAAAAGAATTTATGAAATATTTGTAAAATTAAGAAACTATAAAGTTATTTTGTAAAATACCAAAAATCACAATTGCAACCACAGATTTCTAAAATATCAAAAATCACAGGTTTCTGCTGACACAAACGCCATTATTGTGCAGGTCCTGCCAGCAATAAATGCTGGCTGCAGATCACTTTTTTTTGGTACCGATCTGCAGTCAACTCATTTTATTTTTGGAATTTCATATCAGCCATTTGTGTCAATATGGTCTGACATTGTAATTTTTGATAACTTGCATAATATATTAGAATCATGCATACTTTGGTAAATACATTTTTAGTAATTAACTTTTTCATTCTCCATGTTTAGTTGATTAACTCCAGAAGAATTTTTCTTGAAGTAAATGTTATATCCAAAGAAAAAACTGAAAGTCATGCATAATATATAGCCTCCGAAAGCTGTGAGTATAATATATCAAGTTTAGAATAACCACTGCATAGAATAAAATCATATATAGCATTGTAAATTTTTCACTTACTCTTATACCAGATGCATAATCTTCAGCAGCCCGAAGAAGTTCCACAAGTTGCACAGCAGCATCAAGTGCATCTGGAGCCCACGATGGTGGTGCTTCTAGAAGTCCAAGAAGAAGTCTCTGAGTGGCACTAGGAGTTGCAATGGCATAATATCTGATTTGGGGCAAAGAAAAACAGAAATGAAAGACAACAAACTTTTAAGAAATAAAAACCGCAATTCGCATGAGTCCTAAGATAAAACTAAATCAAGAATTGCTTACATACAAGGTGCTTGCATCTTTTACCTGATAGGTCAGCCAAGGATGAGGTTGTTCATTTTTTTTCTTAGAAGCTACTTAGCTAGAAGAAGTTTTCATCATTGTCTACCTCCATTAGGTACTTTAAAACAAATACTTAGTTGGAAAGACAGTCTAGTGAACATAAACTCACACATGAAAAAAGTATAATAAGTGTACGCAATCACAATTTTCCAGAAGCATCTACAGACATAGAATCCTATACTATGCCAAAATCTGACTTCGATCAGTTTTCCAGACTACAGCACAAATAGTATAAAAAAAATAGGCATGTAAAATCTTGAAGATTCAGAAATTACCGATGAAACAATCGTGCATACGGTTCAAGAGCTGGTAGCCCAGCAACAAGATGCTCATCCAAAGCTGTTGTTGGAGGAGGAAGAAGCAGAGCAGGGACAGCTACCGCTGTCAAAGTGGCAGTCTCGTAGCGAGCAACTTCATCATCACATACACTCAGTATAACACCAGCACCATTAGCAACAGCCCACCTTGGAGTTGATGGCATGAGCTGAGGATGCTTTCCAGATCCACGAGAAGAAGCTAAAAGAAGATTAGTCAATTTATGAGTCTTAAGAATCTTTTATAGACCAAAATAAGTTGCAAATGTTGAATACACATACTATTATTATCAACTACATATTCATAAATATTGAAAAAAAGAATATGTTTCTCATTTCAGAGACTTCCATCTATTGTTTAACATTTATTGAGAAGGAAGATACAGGTATGTCTAGTTTGTAATTACTCTTCTAGCTTTTGTCTTTGCACTTTTCCAGCAATAATTCTCGTCGCTAAAATGTTATGTGTTTGATTGTCATTCAAATTGAACATTCAAATTGCTGTTACTAACGTGAAAAACAATACAAGCAGCCAGCTCTGTGAATATAAATAATCTAAGCAATTTTCACATCTTATTATCACAAAAGCCATTTTGGTAAACTGGGGATTAGCAGATATCAAGAAAGTAATTTAATCAACAAAAAATGAGGAGAATACATCTCGAATTAATGCCTGTTTCCATTCCAAGGAACACGAAGATTTCTAGTCACTGAGGAAAAGAAAAAAAAAAGGAATACTAAGACTGCTAGATTAGAATATTTTACTTTCTTGCTATGGGCAACAGCTAATCAGACAAAGTGTAGATTTTTTAACAGTAAACTGAGGTAATCCAAGTCTTCATCCATGCACACCATTTTTCTCCAAAACCCAATTTATCCATCATATATAACACAAAATCCCAACCCTCATCGTCATACGTCTTTTCTATATCTTGCTTGCATAGTACCCCAGGAATCCACTCCTTCAAATGATTTTCTATCACCTTGTTTGCAATTAGCATAGCATCTAATGTTTGTCTTTGAAGAAATGTGTTTTGACACTCGCCCACCACTCTACCCACCACTCCTAGCCAGTCACCTTGCGAGAACCTTTGCAATAATCTGATACACGCTGCTCATTAAGCTAATTGGTCTTAAATCTTTAATGTTAAAGGCCTCTGCAATCTATGAAATAAACACCAAAAGAGGGAAATTTAAGCTCTTTACAAAAAAAGACCTATTTCATGGAATTCCTCAAATAAAGCAATGAGATCACCTTTTATGATCCTGTAGTCCTGTTAAAAACAACCAATGTTGAAACCATCCAACCCTAAGGCTTTATCCCCCAGCAACTTATAAGCCTTTCATGACTCCTCCTTAGAAAAAGCTTGCTCTACATACAATTGTTCCTGATCACCTATCTTGTTAAAATACAAAAAATAAGAAGTGGCCCTCTATGGAGCATCTTCGGTGTAAAGATCTTTATAATAGGATTTGACTTCTTCACTTAAAATTCATAGAGACCCCTTTTTATGAAACTGTAATTCTATTGAAAACAACTCATGCTGAAACCATCCAACCCCAAGGCTTTATCCTTTTACAACTTATAAGCCTTTCACGAATCTCCTCCCTAGAAAAAGTTTGCTCTAGATATAACCGATCCTGATCACCTACCTTGTTAAAGAGCAAACCCATAAAAAGTGGGTCTCTATGGAGCATCTTCGATGCAAAGATTTTCATAATAGGATTTGATTTTTTTGCTTAAAATTCATTACCCTTTATTGCTTGACTATTAACCTCCAATTCCACCACATGGTTACATTTTTTTATGATGGTTTGCTAAACTGTGAAAGAATTTAGTATTTCTACCCCATTCCTTTATCCACTTGACTCCAAATTATTATCTCCATGCGATTTCTCCATGAAGCATGTTTGCTAATTCAAGCAAAATTCTCTCTCTTTCTTCTACATTCCCCAATTAGACCTCCTTCCCCTTCCGGACAATCTAACCTTTCTAACTCACTAAAAAGTGAATCTCTTTTTTGAACCTCCAGTCAAAATTCCTCCTTATTCCATTGTTTGGGTTTGTCTTCGGTCATTGCTAGTTTCCTGGCTACCATATAGCCAGCAAAGCCTTCCACCTCCATCTCTTCCCACCACTTCTTGATTTTATCACAGGACCTTCGTACTTTGAGTCAATTGTTTCCAAATCTGAATGGGCACGAACCCCATCTAATACAATCGGAATCCAAACAAATAGAAAAATATTCTAAAGTCGGGCATCGCAAGAGCTTTTGTACTAACCTCCGTATTTGAATTTGGAAAGATGTTGAAACAATGAATATGTTAATTCTAGAAAAGGTGGATCTCTCCCTGGGAGTCGACCAAGTTCATCCACCTCCAGAAAGAGGATTATCCATAAGATTCAACCTGTCCGTAATGGCTTGAAATTCCTCAGCATATCTGTTATAGAAATTCTCCCCCAACCATTCCTATCCATTTAGGGTCATGTTTGGACTCTGCTCCAATCATCCATGGAAAGTTCCATCATCTCTTGCACTCCTCTGTATCTCCCCATAACCTCTCCCTTTCTATCTCACCATTACCATACACACCTGTGAAAATCCAGCTCGATTCTTGAAAGCAAATGACGTCCAGTTTTCATCTGGCCATGCAGCTTTTAACAATCATCTTCTTGTCCTGTTATTTAAACTTCTCACATTCCATGAAATGATTTTTCTTGACATAATAATCAATCTGTAGTCCCTTTTTCTTGCCCTTCCTTATAGTTCTATCATAATTGATGGGTGATTGTAATCTTCTCCTCCTTATCCCCACGTCCACATCATTCTTGCTCTTTATTGTTGATTTTCTAATTTTTAGACTCTTCCCACCCCTTCTATAAATATTTTCTTAAATCTTTGTTCTTCAAACCCACATAAATGGACATCCAACAAACAATTAACTTAATATTATTAAGGACCTATTCGTTGTATTCATCGTTATCACAGTTCATCTCCTCTTCTCTCTCCATTATTGACACCATCTAAACATCCCTGCTACTCTCACCTTCCCCTTGTCTCTGTGAATTCTTCTCTGACATAGAAAAATAGTAGTTCTTGAGAAATCGGCTCTCCTTTTCACTCAGAACTCATCATCCTGCCCTACCCACGACTTCTGCTCCTCTTCGAACATTGTGTCATCTATTTGTTCCAAACAACCTACTAGAAAGGATGATTGCATTTCTTGGGCCCTATGCCAGCTGTTTCCTCGTTGAAACCTAAAGCCAAAGCATTAACCTTCTGAGTGTTCACCTTGAACATCGTACCTACGATTTTCTTTTCCTATCAAAACCTAGTAAATCTCTTCGTGGGCCCCTTCTCTACACCTTGACCCAGAAACTAGTTGGGCTTAAATAGAGGAAGGCCCCCTACTTGGCCCACATTCGCAAGATGGGTCAAATAATAGCCTTTTGAGATTCAATTTTTGCCAGACCTGGCTCTGTTTCAGATCTCTTCTTCTCCACCTGACTCAACAACTTTCTTGCCTCTTTCACCACCTCCAGAAAATGGCTTCTTGAGCTGCTTCTCTAGGAGCACAAAGAACAAAATCTTGCAATTAGGGCATATGATGCTGCAAATCATCCTCCTGGAACTTATTGTGATTGAGACTCTTTTATAGATGTCATTGTTCAAGTCAACCCCGGTTTCCACGATGAAATGAAAGTTCTCCCTATTAGCTCACTTAAGCTCACTATCATTCTCCATCATCCGCCTACTTGAGGATCCTTGCGAAATGTATATCCTTTTCCCCTTCTCTCTTCTCTGTCAACACTAAAGACTTGCCCCATTCATTATCACCTGAAGGCACCAGAATGTCTGCCACCTGCTCCCCGTTATCCTCACATGAACCATTACCTTTCTCCCAGTATAAATCATGAAGAATTCCAAGCAAGCAATTCACCTCCTCTATTAGTAGATAATCAAGATCTGAAGCCCCTCCCATTTTCACTCAATTTGAGACCCTCGACTCCCTATCCGACAAAGTTACACGTCTTAAAAATGTTGCTAAACAAAGATTATAGGGCACGTGTTTTTCACATAAATACCAAATGCTTTCAAACTTCATCTCATAGACAAAGAACATGACAAAATTTTCCAAGACTAAAAATTGAAACTTGAAATAAAAGGTAATAAATTCAAATTAAAGTACAGAACAGTAACTTGATGAAAAACAAACGATAGGTACTGGGTTTCTAAAGAAATTTTAGCTAACCAGTTGTTGGTGGCTTGAGCTCTCCAGCAGCATATTTGCCCATAACGCCACTGCACCTGTTAATACATATCAATTTACATTTTTCAGCAAAAAGAAAATATTGGGGCCAAATTATTCCATCTTAATCTACATGGCAAAATTCTCTGATCATTAAATCCTTAATGAGTTCTTTTCTATACAACAAACATTGCATATGAAATGGTGCCTCATCTCCGCATGTATAAGTTGTGTGTTTGCATAAATCTAGATGCCATTTTATCATAGAGAAAGAGATAATATTAACAGGAACAGAAAAAATTCAAAGAAAATGGAGGATTAGTTATCCTCTCATATAAGAAAAAAAAAAAGAAATGAAAATGACCAACTATTCTTGCGAAAGAATAGCTAGCCAACCTCTAAGCAACATAAACAAAGAAATATTTTTCAGATAGCCAAGTGCCTTAACTCACAAAAATGCCAAGAAAAGCATCTTATACCAAAGAACCAAAAAGGGGGAAGCATGATCCCTGAAAATTTGCGCATTTCTCTCCAATTAAATTACCCACGGCTCAGCAAAAAAAAGCCCCTTGCAATAGAACTTAGTTATGCTTCTCCAATCTGGCGCCCAGAAGAGCAACTGAGAGGAAACCCTCAAAGATCTCTAAGGAAAACCAAGAGATACCAAAGATAGCAAACACTCGAAACTAGATTCTCCAAGCCATCTCACAATGCAAAAAAAGGATGATCATAAAGGTCTCCCTAGCTCAACATCAATCAACTCCAATAATAAGTTATTTATTCATTATAATGTGGCTTGAAAGCTTATGCCTAGCCTTGACATCTTCGGTGTGAGTAAAGTTCATCCCCCTTCCTTAGAAGTATGTTCGGAAGGCAAAATAATGAAAGGGGGAGGACGTGTGTGCGCGGCTGAGCCTTGTCTATTGGTGTGCACAGCAACAGGTGGCAGCGGCTGTAGGTGACAACAGCTGTAGGTTGGTCACCAGACTATTGTGGCAGAGGTTGAGGCAATTGGATTGGCTGAGTTAGACGTGCATGGAGGAATTTATTAATCTCATCCCGCTAACTATTATTTAGGATCTGTGGAAAGAGAAAAATAGGAGGGTTTTCGATGGGAAGGAGAGGGATACTGCAAAAATTAAGGATCATTGGCTTCATTATTTGGCATTGATTTTTTTGGGGCACGACATGTATAGGGAGGAGGATATTGAACATGTCATAGATAGAATTACTGAACTATAAATAATTTTGTACACGGGTTCCACTCCCTTGGTGCTCTTGCAATACTGCTGTTTATACTTTTCATTTTTGAAAAAAAGATTAAAGTGTCTCATGATTTGAATTGCAAAGTCTCATTTTTCTTTATTTTATAGTGAAACATTTACACTATGCTGGATGTGCATTTGCTAACTATAAATGCGTGACATTTCATAAATGCGTGACATTTCATATAAGTAATAAAAAGAGCACTATACTCTATCAACTACCGATGGAAGAAGCAAGAAGAACAAGAAACTTGGAGGGGGATTCCAGCTTTCCTATAAATGATTGAAAACATCCTTTCATGGAAGTTGTAATTAAGGTATGTTGAAGCAGATGGAAGTCGGTGATTGCCTGCTTCCAGGAGACTAAGATTGAGATTGCTGATGATAGGTTTATCAAAAGTCTCGGGCGAATTGATGATGTGAGCTAGCAGCTTCTCCTAGCCAGAGGCACCACTGGGGGCATTCTGTTGATGTGGAATAAGGAAAAGCTTGTTTGCAAAGATACATTAATTAGAGAGATTACCTCCTCTTGCCTTTTTTTCCAATAGAACGAGGGGGAATGATTGATTTTTCTCAGGTATATACTGTAAGGGGAATGTTGAGGAGTGCTCTTCTCTTTGGTTGGAGCTGTCTAAATGTCAAAACAAGTGAGGGAACCAGGGTGTGGTTGGGGGCGATTTCAATATGATTCTGAGGTGAAGTGAAAAGTCTGGTGATAACTTTTCTACTGTGTGCGCTCAGGAGTTCAGGGATGAAATTGAACATTTGAATCTGACGGATTTGTCTCTCAAGGGAGGTACCTGGACATGGAGTAATCATAGAGACAACCCGTCCTTTTTCCAGAATTGAAAGTTTCCTGGTGGCTCCTGACATTCTTTCAATTGCTCGGACCTGATTCAAAAGGTACCATCCTGACCAATATCTGATCATTTTCCTTTTTTTTTTTCTAATGGCATCAAATGGGGCCCAATCTCCTTCCGGTTTGATAACAAATGATTGAAAATTAATAACTTCAAGAAATTTGTTCAAAATATGTGGACTAGTATCAGGGTGTAAAGCACTGGTAGTTACAGAATCGTTGTCAAATTCAAGAACCTCGAATCCGAAATCAAAAGGTGGTCTAAGGAGATTGGGCTTAAGGAAAAGTGAATCACCAGTGATATCATGCCGGAGATCACTGATCTTGACAACCGGGAGGGGGTGATGGATCTCACTGTGGAGAAGAGGGAGAGAAGTACCTTGAAAATTGATTTGGCAAACAGGTTTCACCTTGAAGTGGTTTTGTGGAAACAAAAGTTGAGAGAAAAGTTGCCTAAAGGAAATAAAAACACAGTTTTTTTACTGTCTTGCCAATGATCGAAGGAGGAATAATTATGTTCAGGATCTCATGATTGATGGTAATTGTATCACTGGTAATTCAGCTATGAGAGAGGGCGCGAAAGACTTCTATCAAAAGTTGTGCAAGGAAGAATTTTTTCTACACCGAAGTCTTGATAATCTTCATTTTAGGGTACTTGAGGCAGACAGCAGTAGTCAGCTTGAAGCCCCCTTCACTGAAGAAGAGATCCTTATTGGGCTCCGGAATTGCTGTGGTGACAAAGGCCCTGGACTCGACGGCTTTAATCTTAAGTTTTTGCAGGTGTTTTAGACTCTAATTAAGGATGATATCATTGATATACTACGGGAATTTTATAGTTCTACTCAGTTCATCAAGTCATTGAATGCTACCTTTATACCTCTTATACCAAAAGATGAGGGGTAAAAAACATTAGCAACTTCTGACCGATTAGTCTCATGAACATCCTGTATAAACTTATTTCTAAGATTCTGGCCAGAAGATTGTCAAATGTACTGCATCAGGTCATCAGCGAGTCTCAGCATGCTTTCGTGAATGGTAGGCAGATCTTTAAAACTTTCATGTCCACCAATGAGATGGTTGATGAGCTAGTATTTAATATTAGACCTTGGGTACTTTGCAAATTGAATATGGAAAGAACATTTGATCATGTCTGCTGGAAATTCGTTGACTGTATGCAGGTTTGGTTTCAGGCTGAAATGGAGAAAATGGATCAAAACGTGTATTTCCACAACCAGTTTTGCAGTTATAATGAATGGTGGGCCCTCTTCTTTTTTCCATGCTTTTAGGGGCCTTAAACAAGCCGACCCATTATCACCATTATTATTTACAATTGTCATGGAGGCCTTAAACAAACTCCTAGAAAGGGCTAGAGACTTGAAATTGGTGGAAGGTATCATCTTGGATAATAACAGAGACAGCATTGAAGTCACCCACCTTTTCTTCGTTGATGACTCATTAATCTTTTGTAAAACCAGATGTCGAAACTCTTCTCAACTTGAGATGTGTCCTCCTTTACTTCCAGGCTGTTTCTGTACTTAAAATTAACCTCGGTAAATCTGAATTAGTGGGCATTGAGACTGACAGCAATGGGAGTCACCTGGCTAACGTTTTAGGTTATATTGAGAAGCAACTCTCAATAAAATATCTTGGTTTTCCGCTGGGAGTTAAATTCAAATACAGAAATTGGTAGGATCCAGTGATTAATCTAGTTGATAAAATGTTGAATACAGGCAGTGGAAGGAACACCACACATGGGAAGTGATAGACCTACCTAAAGGAACAGATCTGTGGGATGTAAACTGGTGTTCACTATAAAGTACAAAGTTGATGGTACAATAGAGAGACAGAAAACAAGACTGATGATGGCCAAGGGGTATACTCTGAACTATGGAATAAACTATCAGGACACTTCTGCACATGTTGCCAAGATGAATGCAGCCTGAGTTCAATTGCTTTGAGCTGCCAACTGTAATTGGTAACTACAATAGTTTGAGTGAATAATATCTTCCTACATAGAGACCTCCACGAGGAAATTTAAATAAAAATTCTGCCAAGATTCACAAAAAATGTAGGAGGAAATAAAGTTTGTAGATTAAGAAAGGTTCTTTACAGACTGAAATAGTCACCAAGGGCATGATTAATAAGGTAGCTTTACTAGTAAGTCTTTGTTTCCCTTCCTAATCCACATCTACCGGATGTTGTTTCAGGAAACTTATTATGGAAGATGTACATTCCCTCTTAGGCGAAAATATTTGCTTTGACTGCAGTTCTTATTGGCCCAATACCCATTATTCACTTTGTATTCACAAGCCAAACTTTGCTCTTCCCGAAGTGTTTGTTAATTGTTTTCCTTACATTAAAACTCACAGCCATCTTTTCCTGCAGTGTGATGTCACTTAGAGGCAGTAGACTCAGTTATTTGATACTATTTGACACTTTGGGGTGTGTTTGGTTACTGCCTTTGACATTGTAACCCTTATTTTCCTCTTCTCTTCATGGGGTTGATAAGAGGAAAGAGATTAGATTGTTGGGTTATAAGTATTGTAACTGAGAGAAGTACTAGGAGTTTCATGGATCCACTGTCCTCTTTTTCTACTCTTTTTGGGACAATATGCTGTTTTCCCAGCCGCTTTCTCTTTTTCGTTTTTTTTGGTAGTTTCTTCTGCTGGACAACAGTCTCCCATGATGTATTCCTTTTCTCTCTCTATCTAATAATGCGTATTTTTCCATATAAAAAAGATATACAAACATATCTATCATAAGTAATCAATACATTCAACGTATTGTTGAAACCAAGAAGATGCTTCGCACAATAAGGCAAGGAAAGGAAATAAATGATGAACAACAATGTGAAGTTTCTATGTTCTCAAGTTCTACCACATATGATCAGCACATTAGCCCTGAAATACAGTTTCTAGACTGAAAAAGATTTTCCATTTCAACTATGTTTTTTTTTTCTTCCCTGAGACTTTGAGATGAAAGATAATTTATAATTTCCATAGAAGTAGTGTAAGAAAATCTGGAATTAGTGTCAGAAATATCTAACTCCCCAATCTCCCAGAGTCCCAATGGCAACTTCAATTCAGACTGTTTCAACCATGTAATAGCATTTAGGAATGCATCTTAAGGCCAAACAGATTGTGGAATATGCTGATATCAACCAGTCTCAACTGTTTGTCAACCTTCAACATGAATCCTTAAATGGTTTCAAATTCTGTGGCAGGCAATGCTTTGCATTGTCAGCAAGAAGGTTGAAATCAGAAACACATGTTCAAGAGCAGCCACTTTGTGCTAAAAATCAATGTGATTCAGGTTCCACCAATAAAATTTTTAGCACAAAGTGGCTGCTCTTGAAACTAGACCTATTTTCTCGAGCTGGTCAGCCCGATACATTTATCACTTCACCAAGTTCTCAATTTTTAACCTACCAAGTACGGGTAATGGTAATAGATAAATATATATATACTCAGGTTTCTTTATCTTCATCCGTTGGATGGGCTCAGATCACTATGTGACAACAAACCAGCACTACAATGTTGATAACACAAGCAAAAACAAGAAGATCAAGTGTTAAGAATTAATGCACTCACCATCTGAAGTAGTCACTTCTGATAGCTAGAGGTGCAGCAAGCAAAATATCAGTGATCCATGGAGATAAGGGCCTTAAAGGCTTCCTCTCCGGTTGTGCAAAAGGTACATTGCTAGATTCCATTTCTGTGGAAACTCTTTTAGCTCTATCAGTTTGAGTGCTTTGTTGCTCCACCTTATATATCGGACGATTGTAATGAGTCAAAATCCGAAGAATCTCTCCGCATGCCAGAGCCCACTGCTCAGAATACTCATTCTGTAAAAGTTGATATGCCTAAGCACATGTCACAAAGTTTCTCTTCAAGCTTAAACACATACATTTTTCTGTACTGAAGTATATAATAGAATCCTTCAAGATTATAATAGCATGAAGGACAAGAAGATCTTATAAGATTCAAGAGTGAAAGAAATCAAATCAAACAAATAAAAAAAAAAAAAGAAGAATCCTGAATATAAAATGAAAAATGAACAGAATTCAGAAAATATACCTCACTACTTGGGCAGACCAAGGAAATAAAAGAAGCAAAGGGCGGACAACTCCGATCATACACCAGTGTGCCATCAATAATGCATGAAATAATTGGAAGAACAACAGCATGCCCATGCTCCGGATGATGGAGAACAAACATTGCTGATTATAAACACATAAAGTTATATAAATATGAGATACACTTGGGATTTAACGATTTAGAGATAACATTTAGTGACCTAAACTACCATGAAAAGGGGTCAATACCCAGAACATCATCAAAGAGGCGCTGTTCTTTTGATGGATAGCGGTTACGAATCAGCTGTGACAAGAATATATATCAGAACAACAGTTTTAAAGAAATGTAAATGTAGCTATTGCTGTTTTAAAATACAAATTGCCTGGGCATATTTGTGCTAAGTTAAGCACATACCTCGGCAATATCCTCAGGAAATTGTTCAGATGTGAATTGGCCGAAGAATTCAACATAAGCAGCAGTTTGAGCCTACGCAAGCCAATAAAACATAAAAGGAAAATGTATACCTACCATCAATAATTAGAAAAAAAATATCTATATAGGATGGAAAACCAACAACCATACAGAAAATCAGAATAACTGAGATAATATAACAAGCAGGTACTCTAAACTAACCATTTTCTTTTAATTTTCTTTTAGATATAAAAGAAACAGAGAATCAAAATTCATTATACTTCTTCATAATACCACTTTTTTTATTCTGCACAAATACATCTATTAAAAATTAAATTTCGATACTAGCAGCTTTGGGGAAAAAAAACCAATAGGAAGACAATTTGAAATTTTGGTTCTTACTTTCAGTCTGATTCAAATGATTAATATCCAGAACACAAAGACTATTACCCCCTCACTTATCAGGGGGAAAAAAAATAGAATCCCCTTCCTAACATAGAGTTTTCACTAAGTTAGCTTCAGGCTTGTTTATATAGCAATATTCACATCAAGACCTTCCATCACTCGCCTGTCTTTTGGCTACTTAAACTCAGCCACGAAATTATTTGAGTAATATGATTATAGGTTTCCACTTTTGACTTCCATCACTACATGTCTTTTCACGACTTAAACCCAACAAAGACTCAATTTCCGTGCATCCCTTTTGGGTATATAGAAAACACATCCAATTTCAACCATATATATTAGCAGCTTGAATTTAGAGTCAACCCAAACAAAAATGGAAATGAATTAAAAACAATCAAAAAGAGAAATAAAGCTTACCTTTCTTTGTTCTGGGTCTTGTGGGGGACGCCAAAACAATGAAGAGAACCGGAGTCCATCAAACCACCTCGCTGATGAACTCGCCATTTAAAAGCCAAAATTGGAAAAAGAAAATCCTCCGAAAATACCCTTTCAGAACAACAAACACATACGCAACCAAAAAATCTGCAGGTTCCCTCCTTTCCTGACAGCTACCGATCAAGAATCAGTATATCGTAATTCAACATCCCCAGGCAGACTTCGTCAGGTTACTCAGATTACCAACCAAAAATCGTAATTAGGTTTGAATTCCCTCAGAAGAACTTGCTAGCAAACTACCAACTTTTCTGCCTCCTTCATGTAGAGAAATACAAAGGGTGCTAACTTTCCAGCTTCCCTGCCTAGAATCTGACAACCTAGACGTATGGTGCTTGCACAGAAAGTGATTTTGATCTTTAATTTTCTGCAAAAAGAAAAGGTGAGACGCAATCAACTATTAGGTAGAAAAAACCAAGGAGGCATCGATAAATTTTCAGAAATTAATTTCAAAAATAATGAAAATTTTCTCAAAAGAAAAACAGTCCATATGAGACTGAAAAAGTTAAACAAATTAATCACCTTCTCCAAAACCCAAGAACCAAAGAACAAATCCTCTAAGAAATGTCAACTAAACTCCCCCTCCCAACCCAAGAAAAAAGAAAAACAAGAAAGAAAAAACAAGAAACTAAACCAAAACAATAACTCGGAAAAAACAAGAAACTAAACCAGAACAAAACTCATACACCATCAAATTTAGCATAGTTGAGCTTCAAATCTAGAAGTGGGGAAAAAGAAAATCAAAACTCCATTATCAACAAAAACATTAAACCTTCAAATAAAGAAAATGACAGAATTAAACCCATAAAGAACAACTGATCAAGTACCTCCTATATCTCTGCTGCTAAGAAAATACTTTTAGCAGATTTACTCTGGATATTTCATAGTTGGTTTGAAATCCATAGCCCAAATGCTTCCTTTATTAAAAAAAAAAAAAATTAATAAAAATAAAAACAATGAAATTTCTTTTCAATAATTTTTGTAAGCTAAGAATTTTTTTAAGTGGCTGGCTGTAGTTTTAAAGAGGGAGAGGATCTTTTTTTCTGAGAAGAAGAGAGAGCAGATCTTTAGATGGCCTGTTCGCAGAGATAGCCGCTGACGTGGCAATGATATTTTCTTCTTGCCAAATGGGTTGCGTGTCATGTCATGCCATGCCAGCATGCATACCATGGCAACACCATCGCACATGCATAACATGCCATACATACATAAACCACGGGTAAATTTAGTCGTACGCGAAGGGGAAAGCAGAACTAACCGGGAAAAAAACGGTGCGTTTTATTAATTTTACTTAATTGCCCCTCAAACACAATGATTAAAATTGAATTAGTGTTGGTTGTTTCTCGCTCCTATTTTTTAAATGGTTTTTTTTATTTTTTGCCACTAAGTGACATGTCATCAACTGTCAGAAGATATTTTCGGAGGAATTTTTCCAACGTACTGCGGAGGAGTACATTCGGATTTGCCTTTCGGCCGTCGATTAAGTATGATGGTTTTGATTGAGTAATCAATACGACGGATTCGATTATGACCGTCCGATCGAAATGGGCCTTCGTGTTTTGACATCTAGTGGTTGCAGCCACTCATTTCCCCTCCACCCACTTATAACAAAAAGCTTATAAATCAAGTTTGTCGACTTCTCCTTTTCTTAACATTAACTTTTTGAATTTTGACTTTTTGAATTATTTTTAGTTTGTTGAACTCTGCTGTTTGAAGGATTTCAATTTAATATTCAAACTAATAAAATAATTGTTAAATATCTGTAAAAGTTTAAATGTAAGTATAACAATAATATTTATAAAAATAATATTTATTGTTAAAAATATATTAGGATCTCCACTTACTTACACACTAAATAATAATTTAATATATATTACAACATCGTATTTTAGAGAGTACGATAAATTTATAAGAATATCCGACCATAAAATAACTCAATTAAATTTTACTGACAAAAATACGTAAGTAGTTAAAACGTAAAAATCTTGACACGTGCTAGGACTAATGAGGGGCCGAGGCGAGCCCATGACTCGAAAAAGTATCTCGTTGCAAAAATTTAGTCTCCGACTCTTGTTTGCCAAATATAAGAGTGTAGGTAAATCCTAACTCTTATACAAACTCATATAACAAAATGATAAAACCCAAAGTGATTCATTAACCCTCGAGCAAGGTGGGGATAAAATGGTTTGAAGTTCATTTGTAACTAGGAGTACAATATATAAAAAGTAATAGCATTGAGTGGTCGCCTTCATTAAGATACTATCAGATTTGAAAACTGCTTTACTTTTGACTTCAATATTTATTTTGTATGTTGTCCAAAATATTACGATAAGACATATAATTGAGTAAATTTTATGACGATTTTATAGTGTATTTACTATTTTATTATCAAATATGTCTTAATTGTACGTATAATATAGAAAGTCAACTATATATATAAATATTTATTAAAATAAATGAATAAGGTAATGAAGAAAATTTGTTTTTGTAAAAGATAAGTTAGCCATTATGTAATAGATAGTCAAGGTAGTGCTAAAAGTTTGATGCATATCGAAAAGATACCATAATAATCTGGTCAGGAGGATATGCTTTGATTAAGTGTTATATAGTGTAGGCTTGCTCAAAGCAAAATAATATGTACGAGAAATGTTATTGGTAAGAGACAAACCATATTATACATTGCGAAATATTCACTTGCTTCGATGTTATATACTCGAACTCTAAGAGAGATATAAATGGGTGAAATAAACAGTATTTTTCATGCTGAGATATTTTTTTATTAATTCCTAGTTTGATTTTTTCGTGTATTCACTTTCATATATGTACTTCCAACATTGTTACATAATCGTCACGAGTAAAGTATTGTTCAAATACATAACATAAGTTGTGATAAATTTCGGTTTATACGTAATCTATTTAATATATACTTTATAATTATATCTATATTCATAAATAATTTGCTTATAACGAGTTAATTAATTCAATTTTACTTAAAATATTAAACAGTAAAAAACACATATCAAACAATCTAAGGTAAGAAATAATAAATATTTTTAATTTCTAACTAATATAATAAAAATAAACTAATAAATATTTTTAATTGCTTATAATTTCTCATAAATTAAGTGTAGATTTTAGCATGCATTTTGTATATGAAAAGTAAAAAATAAATGGGATTATTATTTCCCTATAAAAACTTACTATTAAAATTATTATTTTTAAGTAAAAATCTGTTTATATATGAAATTATTTATTAATTTTTTGTTTTTTTAAATTCATAAGTATTTATAATATATTTTTGTTTATAGAAGCACATAAAATTTTACACACTTAAAAATTAATTAAAACACAATAACAAATAATTTTTATAAGATATCAAAAATTACATTTTAAATTTTGATGATTCCATCATTAGCTTCAATACTATTCTATTTATCGTTAGCGAATTTATAAAATTTTGTAAATAAAATACTCATAAATTACAAAATAAGAATTAAAAAATATTTTCATGCCCCAAACATAGCTAATAGCGATCGTATATATTTTTGTGTTAAGAGTTTAAATAATATCGTCCATTTTAATTATTTTTCGATAGTTTTTATAACATTTAAATTTTATTATTCGATAATTTTAATGTATGTTCTTTCTCGTTGCATTTGATTCCTAATGTCGTAATTACATAGAGATCATACATTATATCTTATATATAGTTTTATGTATATATCGAGATAATTGAAAATACAAAAATTCTATGGTATAATAGAAATTCTTACAAAAAAAAAAAGTTAAAAATTTTAACTTTATATCTTTAAAAAAAAAAAAAATTGTGGATAGTAGACCCAACCAAAAAATTAAGAGTCCCGTGTAATATATATGTATGTATATATATATATATATTAATTGATGCCAAAAGCAAATTAATTAACTAAGGAATTGCTTTTTTGTCGTTTAATTATTAAAGGAAAACCATGCATGTAGAACCCTTAATTATTTATATTGAAGAACACACACACACACACACACACATATATATATGTAGATATGCGTAGATATAAAATGTGTCATATCATCATGTACGTGCATGGACATGCATGCGGCGACATAGATATTTCTTGTCTTCATGCACGTGCGGTGAATCCACCATTTCTTCCCCATATCTACTTCTGTGTTGTCAACACGAGCAGAGGTTTTGTGAAGTCACAGAGACTACTCATATGCCTGTACTTATGGAAGAGGCAAACTTGTTTAGATATTTTATTGTATGCTGAAGCCATGATATCCACGGTGCAAATAGTGAAATTATAACAAGATCACGTAGTTGTTTCGTTGACTTGGGAATAATCTCGTCATACTTTCTAAAATTATAAGTATTTATATGTATTTTTATCACATTACCTGTGTATATGTATAATTTGAGCGTTTACTATCTTGAAAAAAAATAATTTTTTTTTTATATTTTAAAATCTAAGTAAGTAATGACATTTAAAATTTTATTTTTACGTAATATATGTAATTGTAATCGACACTTATATATTATCTTTATTTTTTAATTTAAAAAATAAGAGTGTTATATAGCACTTTTCAGTATTACTTACAAATGTGGGAGGCCAAAAGAGCGAAAAATGGAGGGGGGGACAATATTATATTTTATAAGAAGAAATGTTGGAAGAAACATAAGTGTAAACAGAGAAGAAAAATATGAAAAAATTTCTTCTGGTTATTATTATGAATGAGGGATACAGACTCATCATTTTATTACAAATGAATTGATCGACTGAACAACATTGCATCTGTATGTCATTTATACAGATGCCTCTTACAAATTTAATAACATGTTAACTGACTAACTATTTTAACGTAAAATATAATAACATAAGCTGAACATAAGCTAATTATCTAACTGTCGTAACAGAAACTATAGATATTTAAAAAAATTGAAGAATAGATGTTCACGAGGCATACAAGTTGTTCAATTACAGTTTAAAATCATTGATCAAGATGAATAAAAAGTTGTGATCAATGAGGATATAAGATGTCGTATACTGCAACATTCGTTTAAATTATGTGTAGATTTAGTGGGTTGAATAGTCAAAATATTAAAAGCGAGGGATAAGATTTTGGTATAATATAATAAGTTGGAATTGGAGACTATGTGGATAGAGGAGATGCACTGCAATTAAAACACGATGAAACATATAGTTGAAATACTATATCAAAATCTAAAAAAAAATTAAAAGAATTTCAAATGTTAAAAAATTTTAATCTTGTGTTATTATTTACAAGTCAAAAAACAATTTTAAATAAATAACTTCTCTGAAAATGAGCTAATTTAACTGTACCGTTCAGTATGATTATTTCTATAATAGTAACAAGTTTTATCATTTATTATAATATCAATGAAAATGATAAAAAAATAAAAAATATATAAAAGAATTCACCAATATTATATAACTCATCAATTAATACGAGTAAAACATACATACACATATATATATGATATAATATTATTTACGGTAATTTTATATTAAAAATCAGATTTTATTTTTTGTTTATAAAACTAGAGAATAGTTCGAAGAAATTACTTAAAACCAACACGAAAGGTATATAAAAAATAGTCTCTTACAACACGTGTGTGTGTGTATATATGTTATATGCATGTACGTGTGTAGATTTCTTTTAATTCGAAGCACACATACATACACGCACGTGTATCTCTATGCAATTATCGAGAACTAACCAACTTTGTAATTGGACGGGGGGAGTGGACAAAAGGGTCAACGAGTAAGTGCACCACTACTTACACACAAGATGGGTTATTATATACGAATAAATTAATAGTCAACGTGGGTTGACTTACTAATGGCTTAAATTAAAAATAGATAATGTTAATTTTAACAAAGAAACCACTTCAACGTGGTGAAAACGCGGATCAAACACATACAAATTTTTATTTGGTGTTGATATATAATATTATATGTAACTATATGTGTGGAAATACATGTGTATATCTACGTGTAATGATTTGGTCATCACCACCTTTTTTTTGCCTTTGGATTTTTATATAATTTATTAATTAATTATATTAATCTTAGCTTCGAATGTGTATATAGCGGTGTGTATCTATACGCGTATGTAGGTATGCTACCTATCCCTGATTTACTTACACACGTAGCTTATATATATATATATAATTCAAGTACTTAATTAGATATATATATATATAATATAATATAAGTAAATAATTAACTCTTTAATTAAGAATTAATGCTTCAAAGCGAGTTATTTAAGAAAAAAATAAATAACAAAAACCAAAAAAGGCCGCGGAGAGAACGCAACACGGGATATCAGATTCCCCCACGTGGCTCGTGAAAAGCAACGGGCAACATTTTGCCCGGAAAACGTTACGACATTATTAACCATACACGTGTACGTATTCGGTGGCTAAAAATCAACGGGCAGTTCAGCGGGCAGCTCCAAAAATATCTGGTGGCGGAGGCGCGACCAGCAATCCCTTTGTAGATATTTTTGAGGGAGGGGTCAGATTTCAAATAGACAAAATTAGGGGGCCTGTGCTCGCGTGTAGCCAATCGGAGAAGAGAAACTAATTTATACGCAGTGGATCTGGCCTAACTGACACGTGGCTCGACGCCGTGCGAGGAATATATCTCATGATCTGGCGTTATTCCCACTTGCACAGTTGCCTTCCCTCCGTCCGAGTGGGCCCACCCCCGCGATGGCTGGCACGGCGATGGATGTGGCATCCATGACCCTACTCATGCATGCCATGCGTGGCATGGGGATGGCTTGGTACCATACGTGTCGAGTTTTGATTTGTTATACTGAAGTGGGTCCACGGTCTGAGTTGACTCTTACCGGGACCTGCGGAATTTATGTAATGACGAATCTACCCCCGAATATTCTCCGAGTATTTTTCTCCTCCTTTGGAAGCTTTCGCTGCCAAATAAAATAAAAGAGATATATTTTAAAATTATATATTCAAATCCAGATAAACATGAAAAAATATACTTGAAAAAACAAAATAAAATTATTAGTTTTTTTGTGTAATTTTTCATTAAATTTTTTAAAATTTCATATTTGTAAACATTAAAAATTCATAAAATTAACATATAATTCATAAAAAAAATATAATTTTTCAATATCTATGTGCATTGTAATTGATACAATTATGTTAATAAATTACAAATTTATTTTTATTTTTTTTAATATTAAGAAAAATATCATATATTATAATAATTATTTTATTTAAATATAGAGCAATTCATTTTAAATTTCATCAAATTTAATACAATTTAAATGCATTTCATTAAGTCGTATGAAATTATTTATGAATTGAATTTTTTATCATTTTAAAATTTATTTTTTTTCCGTATAATTGAAATAAATGTTAATTTATAAATAAATTTCACATGAATTTAAAAAATTTATTCAGCATAATATTAATGTTGCGTTATAAGGTGAAATTTACTGTAAATATAATGTTATGAAAATATTAGCCATCGAGATTATAGGTGTTACTCACAGTACTTGACATGTTATATTGGTACCTTATAATAAAAAAGATAAATAAAAAAAAATAAAAAGGAAAAAAAATACAAACAAGAGCAAAAAATAAAATAATAAAATATTTAAATTAAAAATTACTCGAATTATTAGTTTATTTATTATTATTTATTTATTAATTAATTTTTTTTTTTATAAATTTTAATTAATTATATAATTTTATATAAAAATTATCATACATAAAATATTATCAAATTAATTAACCCCAAACACATCTTTACATTTTTTGTCACGCTACACGTGCCTCCAAAAAAAAGGTTTACACGTCAGGATACTTTTGCCAAGTGGAATGATCTAGAACGTCAGATTTTTTTTTTTTTTTTAAAAGAAAAACCCATTATATAAAATTAAAATATTTGTTGATTTTTTTATAAAAAAATAATTTATTGATGTAATTGTCGGTTACCCACTCGATCAACGCATTAAAATAACTAAATTAGAAAAATCATGTTGTTCGTTGTCGGTTGCGAAACTGTTAATTAGCACTTATTTAAGTTAATTAATATTATCAGGTTAATCTTAATTATATTATTCTAAAAATAGAAGGAAAACATAAATAATGATTTTATGATGCCACGTTGTTTATTTGTTTGCCCGACACGTGTCTCCAAGACTTTGTTGGTGTGTTTCTTTGGGTGGGGCCCTTGGACCGATAATGCTGTCTTTACATTAGAAAAAAGTTTGGACGGCGCCTGTGATAATTACGTTTGACGATGTAAAGTAACGTTTGGATTATATTTTAATTTAATTTGCAGTACAAAAATTATTGTTCTCATATAATTATAGTTGGATCGACAGGAATTTTTTGTATTTTATTTAAATAAATAAATAAATAAATATACGTATCGAATATCTATATATGTATATATATTTAATTATATATCGAAGATATACAGTAAAAATATATATAATTAATTAATGAAATTTAATTTGAGTTCTACCAGGTTAGTCTTGGAGGCCAAGTGATTTTATGAAGATTTGCTAAATGGGCGGGCTTTTTATTAGGAATCATCATTAATGGGCTGAATGTAGGGCCCATCAAGGCCCAGATCTTTGATCCTTCTCACGTGTGTTTCCCACGTGCGACAATGTCTTCCGGTTCTTATTTTCTCTCGCTTCCGTCAGTGGAGGAAACAGAAAACTCGATCGCGGTAAAGGACATGTGTAATTCAACAATCAGAAGAGGAAGACTGCGCAACGGGAAAAGCTCAAGCTATTAGAAGTTCGCCTGAGGCGATGAAAGAGTTGATATTCTCTCGTATCTTCTTGTCGCTTATCCTGTTGTCTTCTTTTTCTCCGGCGATTGCCAGAGGTGGCGAGCTCACTTCTCTTTTTTCAGGTCGTCCTCTTCTTCTTCTGATTGCTCCCTTTATACACATATATTTACACACGCATGTTCAAAGGTAATAATAAAACGGAAGGTTTTAATCTTTAACTGCAAATGACTGATTTTGGGGTCATGTAAATGGAGATGCATACATAATGCATGAATAGTGGAGTAGTTTTGAATGTGAAAAGAAACGGAACAGAAGTTTTTGAATTGTAAGTTTTTATCCGTTACAACTCTTTCTAGGGATCGTCTGCTCTAGCTCAAACTATAAATAACTTGAAATCGATCCCCTTTTTCTGGTTACTCCGCTGACAGTATCTTCCTGCTAGAAGCTATTGGCGTTTTTTTGGCCTTTTAATTTAGATGTCTTCCATAATCTTTATCGCACAGATTTTTCAAAAATTCTCTTTAATTACGGGGTTTGATCGTCGATTTCCGCTTGCCAAAAGTAGAAACTCTTGCTATGGCATTTTATTTACAATTTCTGGGGCTTCTTCATGGTTTAGTTTGTATTCAGACTAGCTGTTATCTTGATTTTTTTGCTTACTAGGTCTTCGGAATATCAGTTATGCCGGATCTACAAGGCGCTTATTTCAGGAGAACCAGTCTCAATCGAGGTATTTGCCTGATGCAGTTGGACTTAACTCTGTTTATTTATTTATTTATTTATTTTGTTCTTCTTTAAAATTTATGTTTAAGTTACTAATAATGCATATTTGCTTCAGTGTCGATAAAGCTCATGGTTACATGACAAATGCTGATCTTGAAAAAGCTATTATGGAGTTTGCACGGAGATGTAGTAACATTTCTAGGATCTACAGGTGATTCGTAATTTTTAGAGCAAAGTGCAGTTTTATACTCCGTGGTTTAGGATTTTTCATATTTGATACATGTCGGTTATTTGTAGCAGTTTTAGCGCTTACTGTTAGTTTAAACTTGTGAATGGTCTAAATTTTAAAAGTTTGACATGTAGATAACTAATATTAGATATCCAAACTTAAAAACAATCAAATCTAAAAGCTATATTAATTTTAATATGCACATATTTCCTCAAAAGATCTCCAATCTAGATTTTTTAATTTTTTTTTTATATTTTCAATTTTACTATTTAGTTTTATTTTTGTTTTAATTTTGAGTCTTTTTATCTTTTATTGGTATAGAAAATCTGATATAATCAATCCGTGTGCATAACTTTTTAGTACTTAGACAACTATGTATTCAGAAAATGTTATATTGACTGAAAAATCATTTCAAACCACGATTACTGAAACTAGCAGAAGATATTCCATATATATTGAATCTGAAAATCCTAAGCCATTGAACAGTTAATTTACTGCAACTTCATTTGGTGGCTATGACAGAATTTAAGAATAACTCATTCATAAAAAATACAAGTTGCAAACTATAGAAGCTGTCCTTCCACTGGATCAAAAAATACTGCATTCATCTGTAAATTCCATTATTACTATACTGATGGGTTCTTTGTTCTCTCTTTGAGGGTTTTCTGGAAATGGTCATCAGTATTGGCAAAAGTGTTAATGGAGTTCCTCTGGTAATAGTTTTACTGCAGTTAGTTCCTAGTTTGCCTCCTAATTCTATGATCTCTGTATGACATATAATTTCATTTTTGAAAAATGATGTTTTCTTGTTCATGCATGAGTTTTATTGAAATGGTGACCGTGTTGTTTGATTTTTCTCCACTAGTGGGTAATAGAGATCTCTGACAAGCCTGGGAAGGAAGAGGCTGAACCTGCATTTAAGGTAATTGAAATACAATTCACACAGATATGCACATATACAACATTTTTTTTTTCGAGACAAACATATGGACAACTTAAAATGACAGCAATGAATTTATTTTGTGAAACTTATATGATATTTCTATTCATTATCTCAACAAAAAAAAAAAAAAAAAAAAATCATTATAAGCTGTTTTACATGTGGGGAGCAATTTTTGGGAAAAGTGGACTGTGTCTTAAAGTAAGTAGATTGTCTGAGATGCTAATTAAGTTAAATAATGGTTATATGTGTGCTACAACTTCTTGTTAGAGCATTTTGTTAGTTTCAGTTTGGTAGCTGATGAGCCATGTTGGGTGATGCATATACCAATGTTATTGAATAGGTTAACCAAACATTGGGGAAATTAAGGACCCTGCAATAGTATATAACTGAATCTGTGGAATTAAGAGTTGGCACAATATTTATAATCATTTAAAAGAAATTATTTCTAACAATAAATAACTTAATGGCCACACTCCTTGTGGAGGAATTTTTGGTTTGAACTTCCCATTTATCTCTTTTACGCTGGGATCTAACTTGTAATTTATTGATCTTTTAGTGTACAAAAATGCAAACACTGTATTTGTGTAAAAATTTTGTAAAAGAATGGAGAGGAAAGAAAATGAAAAGAAAAAAGTGGTTTTTAAAGGAAATGAAAAGGAAAGTATTTCCATTGTTTGGATAACTAAAAGTTGAATAAGTAAAGGGAACAGAAAGATTGTGATAGTATTTTATTTGATTTAGCTTTATAAAGGATGGAAATGATTAGTGTTTAAAAATAGTCAAGTAATGTCGTTCACCAATGGGGTAATAAATTAGGTAGTAAAAGCAAAGTAGAAAATTCTCTAAAATTTTTAATGATTTCATTTCTTTTTCTTCTCCTCAAATTAGAGAGAGAGAAAAGTTAGAGTTTTAAGAGAAAGGAAGGATGCTCATTATCCTTCTATTTCTTTTACTAAGTATTATTTTTTATCCAAACAAGTGAAAGGAGGGTGAGCATTCCTTACTTTCCTTTCTTTTCTTCTCACTTCCCTCCACCCAAGAATAGTGTAAAGGATATGAAGTTTGAGAAGTGGCAACGACACATCCCACATGGGCACCCCCCACCCTCCCCAACACACACACACACACACACAAACAATTGCGTGGGGGATTGTGTAAACTTTTTCCTAGAGCATCTTGTAGCACTTGGTGGAGGCATTTCATGTTATTTCCACCATGAGAGGTGCTATTATGAGTAGAAACTAAGAAAAGATACAAGTTACTTTTATGAAGCAAGAAAAGTAATTTTTTTATGGAAAAGAGTTATTGTATGGGGAGCTAGATAAAAAGTAAGGTCAAAGTCATTCTCTCTGTGAAGGGATTATTATGTATGAATGAGAATCCTCAGTTTTATCTCATATTACCCAATGTACAATAAAGTCTTTGACCATACCTTTTCTTTTCTTTTTTTTTTCTTTTCACTAATTGATAAACCCTACTGCAACAATTGTCAAATATTACATCCTTGGCATTCTTTTAGGACAGATAATAGTTGATTCTTTTGGCATCCTAGAAATTATACCGCCATTTGTCAATGCTTTATCATAACTTCGTTGTGGCTTTCTCACTATCCATGCAGGTCATATGGTAAGGTTAGATGTGCTTTGATAGGATAGTCTGTTCGAGTAAATTATTGAACAAGTTTGCTCTTCACTAGAACAGATGGAATTCCAAAGTCGTTGTTTTGTCTTTTTATTCTTACAAGAGCCTCTAGAAGATTACTCTAATCTTTATGTTTCTTTTCTTCTCTTGATCTAGTTAAGGGTTGGGGATGGTTCAAGCTTTCTCTTCTGGGAGGATTCTCAGATTTGACTATGTTTCTTCAGCTTCCCACTTCCGTTACAGGCTATTCAACAGTCATCATACTTCTATCTTCTCAATTTGGTTCGAGGCAGGCGATTAGTATTCTTGGAACTTTTCGTTTTTCAGAAATCTAAATATTCGAGAAATAGTTGATATGACCAATATTACATAGCTTTTTATATCCTATGTTGCTTTCTAATAATCCAAACCATAGAATATGGTCCTTCAACTCTTTGGGTCTATACTTCTGTAAGTCTTATGTGAATCTTCTGATTCATAATCTTGTTACTTGTCCTTTATAAGTCCTTCTTTTGAGAAGAGTTCTTCATAGGTCCTTTTGAAAGGCTTTTGCTCCCCTTAAGGTGAAAATTTTGTTTGGACAGGGGTTAAAGATAGGCTTAATACCAATGGTTTGCTTCAAGCTCGTAGACTGAATTGTGCCTTGTCACCTGGGGTGTGTGGTGTTATAAAAATGCTAAAACACGAAACCATCTTTTCTTGCATTGTGAGATGACCTAGAGTATCTGATCCTGCATTTTTGGATTTCTTGGGTTTCTCCCAAAAGCTAGAGGATTTTCTTTTTTTGGCATTATTGAGTCTGAGAATAAGAGGGAGATTAAAATTTTCTGTTGTGGGGCTTTATTTGCTGGTGTGCGAGCTCTTTGGTCGGAGTGGAATGTTATAGTGTTTTGGAATTAGAAGTCACCTTTTCTGATTCTTTGAGATAAAGTTTGTCTTTTGGCTCCCATTGGAGCTAAGACTAACAGATACTTTAGAAAATATTCTTTATCAGTTTCGTACAGAGATTGGCCTGCTGTTATATTTAGTGACCAGCTAGTCTTTCTCTTTTGCTTTGATTTTCTTTTGGAGGATACACAATCTTACTTATTTGGATCTCCTTCTTTTTAATATGTCTTCTTTTTTCTATTAAAAAATTGCTCCTAGTTAATTGCATTGTTCGTTACCTCTGCTTTGAGAAACTACTGAAGAAACGGTTTAATGGATGTTATAGTTCATTGGGAATGTCCATGGAGATGAACCTGTGGGACGCGAGCTCTTGATACTTCTTGCAAATTGGATATGTGATAACCAGATGAAGGATCCTTTGGTATTTTCTGTTCTTTTTACTACATGTCACTGTAATTATTGTTTGTCTTCATGATTGCATGTTATTTTGGTTCATTTCTTCTTTTGGCTTTTCAATTCTAGGTAATCTTGATACATTAGGCTTTCTTCTGCACAATTCATTAGGCTTCTCTTTTTGGATGAAAAGGAAAAATTATTTTGTCAGGGGGTATGCATGATATGGCATCCTCTTTTATTGTTCATGGAAGAGAAAGTTGAGTTAACCACTATTATTTATGAGTGATTTAGGACTGTAATTCTTGTGACGGTGATACAATGTCATTATCTACCCATTATACAAGATAATTCTTACTGAAGAAGTGTTATTAAAAAGAGAGAAGAATATTGTAGAAAAAGAAGGTGATGCAGAACAAGGAAAATAAACTTTTTCGGGAAATTTTATATTAAAAGACAAAGAAAGATTTAATTTTCCTTTCTAGTTCTTTCCTGTTATGGGATTATTAGTTAGGGGATTATTAGTTAAATCTTTCCTGTTATGGGATTATACTTTGTATTTTAATTATATTCTAGTATCTATAGACAGCGAATCCTAACTAGTTACTGCTAAATTATTTATATGATTATTAAATAAATATCGAGTTATTGATTTGGCTATTGAGATATGAGATTCCTAATTTTTGTTCTTAATAAATTTTCTTCAAATATTGTGTTCATGCCCTCTTTTTCTTTAGGAGAATAAAGAGTCGTCATGTAGCAGCTAACAAAAAATTGTTAAAGGAACAGTAGATTATGTTAAAAGGTATATGTGTAAACTACACCATCTGTAATTAATTATTTATTTATTTTTGATCTTAAAAAACCTGTATAAATAGGGTATAATATTTAATAGAATATATATCAAATCATTCTTAACTAGTATTAAAGCTATAATAAAGGAACCTAGTCTCAAGTACAAATCCTATTTGCCCTTTATTTTCGAAATAAAAAAAACTGAAAAAAAAACCTTAAAAAGGTTAGGTTAGCCTTCTTAGCCGACCACAATAGATCAGTTGTCAGCCACTACCACTGGCCATTTGCAGCAGGCAAACCGGTCTTCACGTTGCCACAACCTCATCTTTGTTGCAAGAACCCTAATCTGCTTAAGCCTTCATCCTGATCTTCTCATGCGACATAGACACCGTGCAAGGTATAAAATGCAGATGTCACGCGGCGCCATCCCGACCTTCTCATATATGTACACGCTACGCAGACGCGATGCCGTTTGTTGAGACCCCACTGACCATATGTGACTGTTTATGTTGCGACGTGGTTCTGCGAAGCACTATCTAGATGATTTATTTTGCCCTTAGCTGCTGCCTCCAGCAATCACATAGCCACTCACTACACCTCTGTCTTGACACTCCGACAGACCTCTGTGCACAGTCCAGATGAACTGTGAAACTTTCTGTGACCTCTATTTCGTGTGAGCTGTGTCCTTGTGTCAGCCACCTTTGGTCTTGCAGCCCTGCTCCAACCAGCTGTTGCCTTGTTTTGCCATTGCTCCAGCCAGCCTTTGTCTTGCTTCAACTAGCTGTTGTGCTACTTGTGTTCTGGGTAAAATTGCTCTTGTAATTTTTCTTTTAGATAATAACGACCATGCAATTCTTAAAGGTATTGAAGTTAACATCTCAAAATACGGGGCACATTCCCACACTAGAAATCCCATTAGTGAATTTCAGCCAATTCGGGCGGCTTATTGCTTTATGGTAAATAATATTTAAGTTGGTCCCAATTAATCTGGACTATCCTCAAATTTAAAAGCAAGCTTATAGCCATCTTCTAGGTACCAGACCAAAACTAGATGACCCCACCTCTGATGCATGGCACGAAGTAAACTCTATAATCATGACATGAATATGGAACTCTATAACTCTAGAAATAAGCAAGTCTGTGATGTTCTTGCCCACAATAAAAGTAGTATTCGATGCAATTGGCGAAATCTATTCTAAAGTCAAGGCGCCACATAAATTTGTGACCTGATGGTTAAAACATGGTCCACTAAAGCGGGGGATATGTTAGTAAATGAATATTCTAAGTTGTTAAAGAATTGATGGTAGGAGTTGGATTAGTACCACAATTTGACAATGAATTGCAGTAGAGATACAACTCGATTTAAGAAATTTATAGAAAAAGACCGTGCATATCAATTACTAACAGGTCAAATCTCGAATATGATCAAGTATGAGTTCAAATTTTGGGAACAAAGGGAATGCAACACTCAGTGAGGTAATTTTTATTGTAACTGTGGAGGAGAGTAGAAGAAATGTCATGTTAGAACCTTGCTCCGTATCGTTCAATCATGGTATCATGAATTGCCAAACCTCGCTAGGAAGTAAAGAAGGTGAATCGCTCTGAAAACTCAACTCCAGGAATAGATATGGAGATATCTCTAGTCTATGTTTTGTAACAAAGTTAGAGACACCAAAGAAAAGTATTGAAATTGCATAGTAAGCCTAATACTTCTAGTAAAGAGTGGGAATACAAAAATACCTTATAGAAGATTCCTAAATAGGTTATGGCTAACCAATGGAAAGAAGGAGCATATGCTGCTCTTACTATTTTCAAGGTCGAGATTGAACGTCTACAAAGTTGATTGGAAGATCTTGAGAAGTCTACAGGTACAAGTGTAATAAAGTACTTAGATATACTTTATTTTTCATATAGTTTGAATGCCTTAGGTAAACTCTTGGAAAATTCCTGGATTGTAAACTCAGGAGTCACAAAATATATGATTAATATTTCTAAACATTTTTACACCTATGTTTCCTATCTAAGTAGAAGATCACTACTACAGATGATCCCATAAATACTATTGCAGGAAAGGGGAATATTTTGCTTAGTCTTACTCTTGTCTTATAAAATGTGTTACATGTTCTCAAATTGTGTCTTAATCTTGTGTCAGTTAGTAAATGATACTTGAATTGCAAAGTAATATTTGACTATTTTCACTATGACTCTACTACTTGAATGCACTTGAAGGAGCCTTCTCTGCTGTTATAATTGACTACATATGTATGATTTCGCTCCAACATAAGAGACTTGGGTATTCATATTTCTCCGTTTTAAAGGTTATGTTCTTTTTATTGTTTAAAAATTCAAAATATAAAAATTTACATTGCGATATCTGTAAGTTTAGAAAACATAAATGTATAACATTTCTTATTAGTAAAAAAGGAGTTCAGTTTCTTTTTTTTAGTCCACAGTGATGCTTAGGGATCAATTCACGCCCATGATATTTTTGGGCTCACTGGTTTGTGTCATTTACCAACAATTGAGTTCGGATCACCTAGTTGTTTTACCCAAAGACAAATATTATGTTAGCCATATCATACCATAACTTTACGATATAATAAAAACTTAATTTGGAACTGCCATGAAAAAATATTAACAATTTTAAAGATTTTTTCAATTATACACTCTCATCATTCTTCCATTAGGAAGAAATTCTTCATGAATCATCTTGCATCCACACTCCACAACAAAACGAGTAGTTAACGTAAGAATTGTCATCTTTTAACCACCACCGAAAATTTTCAAAACAACGTCCGAAAAGCAAAACTGCCCATATTGCTACTTATATTATTAATTATCTGTTTACAAATGTCCTTGATTTCAAAAGTTCTCTCGAAACGCTTCAACAATTTTACCCAACAGTCAGTGTCACAAACCATCTGGTCTATCAGATAGTTGAGTATGTTGTCTTTGTTCATATTCATTTCACCAAAGAGGGTGACTTGATCCTTAAGCCTTGAAATGTGTATTTGTATGGTTCTCCTCTCAAAAGGGGTACAAATATCACTATTCCCTCACTCAAAAATTTTATGTGTTTGCATATGTTATATTTGTTAAGTGAAAATTCTATTTCACATAATTTTATTTTTAGAGGGAGTTTATATTGGAAGGTAAGAATACATAATTATTGACGGACTTTATTCTACCACCTTTACCATAAATTCCCCTAAAACCATCACTACAAAAGAATATTCAAACCCACTAGAAAATTTGTCACCACAAGATAACCTTCAAAATCTGTCCCCTAGAGATTATATTAGACCCTAGGTTCTCTCAGGTGGATACAATGAGGAAAATGTCGAGTATTAAAGTAAAATCAATCTAAGAATTCGATCTTGATCTTGGAATTGAAGTAAGTTCAAAAAAATTATACAGTTTGATAATGATATACCAATTGCACTTTATAAAGGTATAAGAGAATGAACTAAGCACCATCTATATCCTATTTCATGGTTTGTGTCATTTAATAAGTGCTCATCAACTCATAGAAATTTTTTCACAAGTTTAAATAATGAATCTATCTCTAATACAGTATTTGAGGTGTTATTATGTGAAAAATGAAAAAATACTTTGAATATGGAAATATAAATATTTTGAAAGAATCGAACTTAGGAAATGATGGATCTTCCCCAAGACAAGAAAGCGGTGCAATATAAATTGGTGTTTGCAATCAAATATAAAATAGATGAGACAACTAAAAGATATAAAGTGAGACTGATAGAAAATATTATATATAGACATATGGATTAGACTCATAGGAGACATTTGTACCAGTAAATAAGATGAATATTCTGTGAATCTTGTTGTCGTTGGCTGCTCACTTTGATCAACAATTATAACAATTTGATATAAAAAATGCCTTACTGCATAGGAATTTAGAGTAAGAAAAATCTACATGAATATTCCATCAGAATTTGACAAAGAAATAGTACTAAATAAGGTATATAAATCAAAAAAGGTCTTTTGTGGACTCAAACAATCGCCAAAAGTATGGTTTGACAGGTTCACAAGGGTGATGGTAGATATAGAATTTGAGTAGGCTTAAGAAGATCACACTCTATTTATCAAACAGTTAGAAAAAGAGAGATTAGGATGCTCATTGGATTTCTGAAGACCAATTTGATGAATTTGATCAAGATTTCTTGGAGTGACATTTTTAGTCTATATTGCCCAGATCGAGCTCTTTTCTAGAGGGGGAGAATGATGTAGAAATAGTGAAAGAAATTAAATGTTTGGGGGTTTACACTAAAAGGAATAGGAAGATTTAATTAATTGTTTCTAGTAGAAACAAAAATTTTAGAAAGTTTTACAATAAAGAGAAATAAGAAAATTTAATTTCCTCTTCTGTGTATATTCCTAGTTATTTTTATTTAGCTTATTTTCCTATTTATTAGATTTTCTTGATTTCCTATGCTGATTGCATTTTGGTGTCTATAAATAAGGTATGGATAACTTAATTATTAAACAGACTATTTATGATCATTATTCAATTATGAAGGTATTGTTTTGATTATTGAGATACGAGATCTCCAAATTTGATTCTTAATAAATTTTCTCTTAATTTTATTTTTAAGCCCTCTTTGTCTTCTATCAAAAGGTTTTAATTCATCCTAAAATATTCTTTGATCTTTACAGGCTCGATTAATTATACAAAATGTTCACCTTCATATACTTCCATCCATGAATCCGGATGGGTTTTCAATTAAGAGACGTGGTAATGCAAATAATATTGATCTAAATCGGGATTTCCCGGACCAGGTAACTTTTTTGCTAGGTTACTTATTTGTACATAATGATATAATCTCAAATCAACCATGACATTTTAAGTGAATCCACTCTTCCTAAAGGGGATTTATTTTATTTTATTGTTTATGATGTTATCAGATATCCAAACTAAAACTCTAAATCAAACATGTTCCTTAAATAAGAAATACCTCATTTTCAGGGTTCCTATAGTTTTTCATAAATTCAGTCAGGAAGAATAAGGACACTAACACAACAAAGAAAATCTACTTAAATACATTGTATTTTCCCCCTCAACAATCAAGATATACAGAGGCTTCTCTTGAAGTGAATTTTCTTAAAACATGATGGTAAAATTGAAACCTTTACTGTCCGGATTGGTTTGAAACTTGGTGAGATTTCTCAAGGTGGATAACCAAACATAGGATCTTGATTCTCTTCAAGCCAAGGTTTGTAGTCAACTATTGGAGTGAAGTTGTGGTTATTCTTTAATTTGGCTCACATACAGCCAGACATATTTAATCTAGTTTTTCAACTGGTTTAGTCGCTGTGGATTTGAATATTGGTTAAGGTTCAATTTGTTTTGTTAAACAGATCAGATTCCTGTGGTTGTAAAGAACGTATTTGTTGGTGTTTGAAATTTGGATTTACTTTTCTTGCTAGATTTTGTCTATTTGTGTCTTATGGATTAATAGATACTGACTGAAATGATATGCCAGTTTTCTCCATTGAATGATGATGAGGATATGCGGCAACCTGAAACTAGAGCAATTATGAATTGGTTGAAAGAAATACATTTCACAGCATCGGCCAGTTTGCATGGGGTACTAGTTCTCTCCTATCATGCCTTATCCTAAATAAATCTGAGATGTCCTCTTTATTGTTAACATTCATTCTTTTTCTTGTTACTGATCAAAAGGGATGGGGAGCTGCTTTCGTTTCTCTGGATCTACAATTTTCTTAGGTCATATAACATAAGCAGAAATAATTTACTGGAATCTCGTGACTGAAGTACATAACAGTTTTTGAAGTTTGCTTCTGGTGGAAGCTGTGAAAGAATTTTTCTCGATAAAAAAAATTACTAAGGCAATAAAAAATACAAGGATGGAACATAGTATATCCTCCTAGAGACTTCTAGAAGAAGGGACTTCAAAACAAGATATAGTTACAACCAAACTCTCCAAAGATCAGTAGATTATTGCCCCTCCAGTTCCTGTGTATCACGGGGATAGAAATATCTGAAAATCTCCTGTGAGTGTATGCCCTTAAGGAAGCTAGAAATGTCATACTCTCCCTGGAAAACTTGAATTGTAAAGGCACGGGTTTGCAAAAAACCTGTGAAATAAACTTTTTTTTTGGAGAAGAAAAGAAACGATCTTATTGTAATATCAAATAATCCTCGTTTTATATTTTATTTTTCTAAGCTCCGAATACATGCAAAATTGGTCAGTCAAAGGGAACTGTTGATGCTATATTATCAAAGGACTAGCACATTTGAGTAATACAGGTTAGCTGATGTGAGGGATTCTAACGGTTAGTTAGTGTCAGTTATAGATTGTTAAAGATAAAAGAAATGACAGAAATGTAACTGATTATAACAGTTGAAACTGAGCTGACAATGCAGCTATAAAGGCTGACATTGTACTGAGAAGTGATAATCAAAATAAGAAATTGAATCTCTTATTTCTGTTCTTGTCTCCCTTCCCTTTCCTCTTTTCTTTACTTCCCCTTCCATTCTTCCTTTTCTTTTTCCCTTCTTCCCTTTCGTGTCTTCGGCAGTGCTAGAATTATATTTTGATACAGCTGTCGTTAAACAACTGTCGTTAACCCACTTGGTTTACTTGTGTATGCACAATTTTTGTTAAGGGGAATTCTGGATGCTGCGTGTATCTATGGACTAGCATATTGGGTAGTACAGATTAACCCAGTTGATTTAGTTCTGTGTGTATGTGCATAAGATGCAGAGAAAAGAAGAGAGAAACTCCGCAAGCACCATATATTGTTCAGAATTTGCACTTGTTGCGAGCTAGGTTGTGATTTTTGAATTTGGAGTAATATTTTACAAGATGCAGAGAGAAGAATTCTTAATGCTATTTTTCTTCTCAGGGTGCACTTGTTGCAAATTACCCATGGGATGGCACTCAGGACCGAAAGTGAGTACTTTATGTTTGTGATTTTTCTGAAAACAATTCATGATTAGTTTTTCGAAGCAATAAAATTTATAACTTTTGTGATTTCCTGTTCAAACTTTGCTCTCTGCTTCTCAGTTATATGTTATAAACTGGTGAACTTGTTTATCTACGGGATGTGAGATTATTAATGTTCTGGTCTGGCTTGGCAAATGGATGGTTATTTCTTTTGGCTGTGTTATTTAATCCGTATAAAACCTATTGTGTATTAAACCCATTGTTATATGACTTTTGGGAGAAGATGGTGTTTTTGGCTTCTCTCTTTGGCTAAAGCCCATGGTTTCATTAGGGAATCTGCTTTATCCACTTCACAAAGGAAATTGGTTGCTGTCATGCAAGAATAGTGCTTTTACTTTGTTTCTTTTTCTTTTTGAGGATAGCTTATCCTTCTTTAGTTTGTATGTTTTTTCCTTCCTTCTAATGATATATTTTCTTTCAATTAATTGGTATTTAACCAATCTTATATTCATTTTAACTTGAATTTTAGTCGTAACTGTAATATGGTTATTTCTGTGCATGCCTGAAGACTTGCTGATGCTTGTTTCCGAAATACCAAATAACTATGCTCTTATGTTGATTATTAGCATGCTGCTATGATGTAACAAAAATTTTCTATTTACTTTAACCTGCATTCTAAGAGTTTATAATTGATGCTTTGCATTGATCGTTTCCTTGCAATTAACTTGATTATTTCTTTGGAGGATTTCTGAACATTAAGCTATTTTATTTTTCACTTAGTTTTATTGTTTGATGTGGTTTACTGCCAGGAGCCACTATTTTTCTTGTCCTGATGATGAAACATTCCGCTTCATGGCAAGCACATATAGCCGCTCTCACTATAACATGTCTTTGAGCACAGAATTCCAAGGAGGGATCACAAATGGAGCATCTTGGTTTGTGAACTGGGTTATCTATTCTTTAGTTAATTCAGTCACCATTTTAGCAGAACTACTGGTTGTTTCCTTTTCCAGTGTATATGCCGTTTAGCAATTTCTTAAGAGAAACTTGTTGCAGGTACCCTATATATGGTGGCATGCAAGACTGGAACTACATCTATGCTGGCTGTTTTGAGTTGACCTTGGAGATCAGTGACAACAAGTGGCCTGATGCCAAAGAGGTTAGATCTTCTACTTTCGCTATCTTAGACTTGATTCATGGCGCTGTTGTTAATCCAATAGATTTCCTTCCTTTAAAACCCAACATTCCTAAAGTCATTTGTTGACTGGTGTAGCACACATGCATCAGAAGATTAAAATTATTTTGGTGCACTTATTATTTTGACGAGCCACTTTTACTTTTATTATTAAATATCTTGTTTTAGCTACGTGAATATTCTGGCAATGGTTTAATGCCAATAATACATCTGATAATGTTATTTGATGTACTGGACCATGTTCTTCTTGTTCTTTTTGTTCTTGAAAAGATAAGTTTAAAGAGGCCTAGGGGGTGTTGTTTTCCTTTTCTTTACTTATTGATACCTTGGGGAAGGATCAGGGTTTCAGATTTTTCTTTGAGAAAGACAGAAGAAAATGTCATTCACAGGGCTCCAAAGGGGTGCAGCTGTGTATAACTTAAATAAAATATCAGGTTTTAGGATGTTTGGAATATGTACTGTAAGTCCATGCATGAGAACTCTTGATACAGTTCATTGAACAGAAGACCGATCCATTTCTTGCTTTGCATCACTAGTCCAAGAGGTTTCTCTCGTATCAGTCTTAGACTCATAATGAAGAGACCACGGTCCTTTTATTGTTTCTATGGAGTAAAAGATTACTTCGGTTTCTTGCTGGTAACCTATAATTTGTATACTGCCTTGTGGCTTATCTCATTTGAAGGTTTAGATGAGGCCTGCATCCATCTGGCGTAGGTCTCAGTAGGTTCGGGACAGATCTGGTTCTGTTGGGGCTTTTTGTAGCATTTGATATGTCTCTACTCTCCATAAATAAATATTATAATTTATACCCAGAAGTTAGTTATTTGTTACAGATCCTAGCTCATTATTGGAAGTTGTCCTAATATTATCTGCTTTTATTTTTTCAATTTTATCGCAGACTTAAGATGTTCAGTTATATAATTCCTTTACTCTTTCCTATGAGCAATTAATTTCGGTCTAATTGTTTTGTGACCTACGTAAGCTGTTAATGGAGGAGGCAGGCAAGAAATTCAAGAAAAGTTTTTTTGTTCAAAAGAGATCGTCAGGTTCACTTTTAACAAGCTCAAACCATTTTGATAAAAGTTGGGTAGAAAGGCTGGGATTAAATAAAACTAAACAGGACTAAATAGTACAAAATCATACATTTAGTATTTGTAAGTCTGAATGTAATAAAATATATGTTTAAGTACTTAAATGTCCTTTTGATTTTAATGTTTAAGTTCTTTTAATGGTTAATTTATAGAAAACTATATCAACTTTAAATTAAAATTGATTTTAATTAATAGTTTAACATAAAAAATAGATATATAGATTAAATAGTTTTTTTTATAATATTACTATTTAAGAAGTTATTTCAAATCAACTATTAAACTGATAAAAAGATCATTAATGGTAACTCAAAATCAATCATTGTTATTTCTCTTTTTTTATTTTTTGAAATCACAATCATTATTATTTCTTAAAACATATAAATCAAGATTCAGTAAATAAAACATCATGAGAAAAAATTAAATTAAAAAATAATATCAGGAAGAATGTAAAAACAAAGTAAAAGGTTAAAAACTATTATTTAATGTCAATTAACAAGAATATTAGACCAAAAGCCAAAAAGAAAATCATTCTTGAAATGTTGTTTGTGTTCAATTCTAGGAAAAACAAAAAAAAAATATAGAGATATGGTGTTTGAATGTAGAGAGAAAGAAGGATAGTTTAGAAATTTTCACCACCAAACACAGGACAAGTTTCTTTTGTTGAAGTCCATTAATATCCTCTCTAACAAACATTATCTTAATTTTAAAACTTGTAACTAGATCAAGGGCTTAGTTAACACACCATTATTCTCCAGCATTAGTTTTTGTTCAATTTCAGAAAATGTTATAATAAGTATCTAAAAACTTTCGTATGTATACCGATGATTGTGTTTTTGTGCCTGTATTTTTATCTTAAAATTTGATCTTGGTTAACTTGAGTGAATTTATTATATTTGTAATTCAGTAAGCTGGGCTGTTTCACATGCTCTCCTTTTAGATATTACTCATCATATTTTTTTTCTAGATTTAATACGTAATTGGTGCCCACTAATGTGCTAATAAGTCTAGTTTCTTGTATCTAAATGTACAGCTTCCTATCATTTGGGAATACAACAGGATGAGCATGCTGAATCTTGTTGCAAGTCTTGTGAAGGTAGGAACCATTATAATATGTTTCCTCAGGTAGTTAATTAATGGATACGAGAACCATCGAGCAGTTGGTGAAGAGCAAATTCATTAATTCATGTTGGAAATGCAAGTGACAAAACCAGAGAAAAACCAGAGAAGAAGAGAAAGAGAACTGAGGCAAAAAACCAGATTTTTCTGCTTCATTCATCACCCTAAAAAGTAGACATAATCTGATGCCCAAAATAGCTCCTTTGATGCTAAAAGTAGAAAACAATCCTTTATTACTCTCTTAAGCAACCCTGTACATACTAAAACATTATTATACACTAACACAAGCTTCCTACAATTTAGAAACTGAAAGATATAAAATGTGAACTTGAATAAGATAAAACTTCTTTGATTGATAGCATATTGTCAACCCTTCAACCCTCCTCTTTGGTAATTTTGCTAACAATGCCAAGCATCTTTCTTAAGACTTGAAACCTGTGCTTGGGAAGTGGTTTGGTAAGGATATCATCCAGCTACTCTTCAGACTTGCAATGCTGCAAACAAATTCTTCTTCCTTTGTTGCTTCTCTCACAAAATGATATTTGATCTTGATATGCTTGGTCTTGCCATGAAACACAGGATTCTTGGCGATAGCCTCAGCTGATTGGTTGTTACAAAATATTATTGTAGGTTCATTTTTTTTTTCTGATCGAGGTTATGATTGTGAGCCAGATGGTCTGATTCACTGCACTTGCTGCAGTCACATACTCTGCTTTGCTGTAGATTGTGCCACAGTTTCTTGTTTCTTTGAATTCCAGCTTATCATACCTGATCAGATGGAAAACATGACCAGAAGTGTTCTTTATGTGATCCACAGAACCTCCCTAATCACTATCAACGAAACTCATCAATTTAACTTAAAGATTTCTTCCATAATAAATTCTAGAGTCAAGAGACTCTAGAATTTATTGTTCCTGATCAGATGAAAAACTTGACCAGAAGTGTTCTTTATGTGATCCATAGAACCTCCCTAATCGCTATCAGCGAACCTCATCAATTTAACTTCAAGATTTCTTCCGTAATAAATTCTAGAGTCAAAATACTCTCTTGTCTACCTCAACAACCTCTTCCCAGCCTTGAAATGTAGTTAGTTCAGAGATTGCATGACTCTTGAGAGTAAATTAGCGGCATATTTGATGTCTGGCCTATGGCTGTCAAGTAGAGCAAATAGCCCACCAAGCTTCTACACATGTTTGCATCTGTCTTCACTGCTCCATCTTCCTTGATTAGTTTTTCATTATGAGATAGGAGATTCCAAGTTGTTTTGCACCTTTCCATTCCAAATTTCCTTAGAACCTCTCTTGCATGGTTTCCTTGTTTGAAAAACACTCCATTCTCACATATAGGTACTTCTATTCCAAGGAAATATGACATTTCCCCTGAATCTGTCATTTCGAGTTTTGTCTTCACATCTTTCTTAAATCTGTCCACCAATTCTGTTTTGTCCGGGTCGCAATCAGATCATCCACATAGAGTGAAACTATCAAAATATCAATTACGTCGTGTTGCACATAAAATGTGGCTTCACTTAAGCCCTTGTTAAATCCCAACTCTATAAAATATTCATCATCTGCTTTGCCAGGCTCTTGGAGCCTGTTTCTAGTTATACAAGGCCTTCTTCAACAAACATATTTCACCTTTGCTTCTCTACTCTCGAATCCAGGTGGTTATTCAACAAATATCTCCTCCTTGTTTCCGCTTAAAGAACAGATACGCATAGGACAATGCATCTGTATGGATTAGCTCCAGCCTCTTCATGGCTTGCATCTGAACAGATACCCAAGCTTTATTTTCTGGGAAAGTTTGCTTGCTTTGCTTCTCAAGTTCACACACTTCGCAAACAAACTTTAGGCAAGTCATTCAAAAAAGACATGTTTTGTACCAAGCTCTTCCTATGTAGATCCTTAAGAGATTGCACATTGCGGTGCAGAAATCTCGTGCCATAAGTTGGCATCATCTTCCAAATCAACATTTGCACAAACATGATTACAATGCAAACAAAAGCTCATTCTCCATTTCAACCACAGACAATTCACACCCACTAGGATCTACTATAGAGTGCGGTTTGTTCTTGAACATCAAGGAATATCTTTTTTCAATCATTTGGTCAACACTCAAATAAGTTTTGGTCAAGTTTAAGAACTAATAGCACATTAGAAATGGTTTTCATAGCTGGAGTTGTCAAGATTACATCTCCAGTTCCTTCCACCTCCAAGTACTCTTCATTGCCTATCTTGACTATTGAAAAATATGACCTGTCCATTCTATGAAAAAAGCTCTCTTCTTGTGTCATGTTGACTGCATTCACTATCAATCAGCCCTGCTTGATTGTTTGAGCTGATTGTTTAACATGTGGCCATGAATAGCTTCTCTTCTTGTTGTCCTTCATTTTCAGCCACTTGAGCCTTTGACTCGCCTTGTATTTCTTTTTTTTTTTTTATGTACTTTTTCCACGTCCAAACTGTTTACATGACGTGCTGATGCAGAATGAGCAAGCATTAGCCTTCACAAATAAATTAGAAATTGGGATTATATTAAATGTAAAACTACTATACTATTTAATAGTTTATTTTATATTATTAGGAGTATATTATTAGTCTTAGTAACTTGGGATTTCTATTTTTATTAGAGTTAGGAGTTTATTCGTACTAGTATTATTTTCTATTTGTATTAGAATCAATATTCTTACTTCTATTATATTACTATTTTCTCGTTTCTTCTAGTTAGGAAAAGTTACTTATATGCTATTAGAAATAATTTTATAATTTCAATTATTGATCATTCAAGTATTTAATAATATACTTCGAGAGTTTCTCAATTTTCTTTATGTGTAATACAATCAATTCGTAAGTGTGATGCTTAAAACTTCTTAGGTGTAATGTCTAGGAAACTTATGTATAATATCTAGGTTTTTCCTCAATTTTTTTTAGCTGGCATTTTAACCCTAATTTGTCCTACATCACCTGCATTGAATTTCAGGTGTGTACCAGTAATATTTCTCCTAGTGGTTTGTTTTTTCGCAGTTGGGACATGGTGAAAATTTTCTCCTTCTCCCATTCTTTGTCTCCTTTTTTCTCTCAATTATCTTTCTTATTGAGGCTTTTATTTCCTTGACTTTTATGCTGTTTTGCCTTCCCTTTTGCCCAGAATGCTCCTTCCACAGCATCACTTTGCCTGAAATACCTCCTTTTTTCAGTAGCTTGCAAGGCATTGACAAGCTCTGCCAAGACGTGGTGGAGAAGTCTTTCAAGTCTTCTAGGGAAGAGATTTTTGCTTCAAATCTTTCTGCCAAGCTCGCCAAAACTTTCTCAACAACTCTCTTTTCTCATCACCCTTATTTGATTCACAATCTTCATTAATTTTTCAGTGAACTCCTTCACTGTTTTAGCGTCATTCATCCTCAACACTTCAAATTCTCTTCTCAAATTCAGCACCTGCAACTACCTTGTTTTTTTCCTCCCTTGGAACTCTTCTTTAATTCTGTCCCAAGCCTCCTTTCTGGTCTCATAAGACATGTTTCTTACAAAATTAGTCTTAGGAATAGCTGAATGGATGAAGAAAAGAAGCTTGAATTTCTTTGCCATTTGCTCTGCATGGTGCTTCATTTGAGTGACTGTTTGGTTTGCTCTTAAGGGAGGAGGATCTTCTCCAAATGCAACGACCTCTGATAGATTAAAAGAGCCTTCATTCTAATAGTCCAAAAGCTGATAGCCTTCCCTATCACGGATGGATGGAAAAACACTCTCTTTCTTAGCCCCTCAGAGCTTGAAGCTCTTATACCACTTATTGGAAAGACAAGTGAGAAAACCAGATGAAAACCAGATAAGAACAGAAAGAAAATTGATGCAAAAAACTAGATTTTTCTGTTTTATTCATCACCTTAAAAATTAGGCATAATCTGCCGTCTAAAACAGCTCTTGTGATGCTTAAAATAGAAACAATATATTTGTTACTCTCGTAAGCAACCTTAGACATACTAAAACAAGATTATACACTAACACAAGCTTTCTACAACTTAAAAACCAAATAATATAAAACATAAACTTGGATAAAATAAAACTTTTTTGGTTGACAGCAGAATTGTCAACCCTTCAACAATTCAATAGTTGTGCTAAAATGACACATTATGAAGAGAAAAATAAAAAAAAGAAGTGAATAGTTATGGTCAATCAGATCCATGACATTCATAGGAAATTTCTCTCATATATAAGTGTTTTTGACAGTGACAAGTTCTTGAAAATATGGCTTGTATTTTTTCAGACAGGAGTTCATGGTAGGATCTTCTCATCAGACAGTGGAAGGCCATTGCCTGGTTTTATCATGATCAAAGGAATAAATTACACGGTATATTTGGAACATGTTCATACATTATTCTGTTTTCTATTAGGCTCTTGGTAATATGTAGGCAGTCTGCTACAAACCACGTTGATCAGATAGTTCCACGAAGTGGAAGTTGCTAACAAATAATAGTCGAATAATATGTCCATTTACAATTACGGCCTCTGGAACATCTAATACAATCTTTCTAACTGTCAGATCTATGGGTGATCAGAATTCTAAATGATGTTTTTGCTTGTTGCATTTTCTTCGTAGCGTATGCTTAGGCGTCTTCGATGTGATTGACAGGTTAAAGCTGGTAGAGCATTTGCTGATTATCATCGTATGCTTGCACCCGAAGGGAAATACCAAGGTACTGGATACTTTTACCAGCAATAATATTTCAATTTTCTTTTGGATGAAGAAGTTAGGCAAATGTTAGGAACATGGACCCTCTTGGTTCCATACTTCTCTTGTTATCTGGTTCCCAACTTATTTCTGACATGGAATCCAACAAATTTTGTTGCAGTTGTAGCCACTGTGCCTGGGTACAAATTGAAGACAACAAGTATCTGGTTGGGGGCTGAAGCCACAACTGTGGATTTCATTCTTGATCCAGAAGTCACTCCTGGTGATGGGAAGTTACTGAAAAGCATCTGTGACTGCAACAATGAGAGAGAGGCCAGGCGGGTGTTGGCCGGATTTTTCTGGGGTCCTCACTTGGAAATTTATTTTGTTTTGGCTGTTATCTTAGCGTTCCTTTGCATTTTGTTACAGAGGAGAATAAAATCTAATCTGTCAAGATCTAGACAAATAACAAAACGGTCAATTGTTGTATGAGGATCTCACTGTAATATATTTGTATGATTGCCAGTTGAAATGAATTTCCATTTTCCCGAATGTATTGTTTGTCTTACTCTGCTTTGGATTCCTTTAGATTATTATTGTTTAATGACATACTATTTGCTCAATTATTTGAGAGAAAGTTAAGCTGAATTGGTATTGTAGTACGTTAGGAAATTATTGTTTGTTCATTTTCAGATTCACAGGAAGAGGTTTTGAGATGCCCCTTTACTAAATATAGATCTTAGAAAGTTTAATTTCTTGTTATTTTTTTCTTAAAATTTGCATTCATATCATATACCTCCTGATCTATTGATCTCATTGCAGGATGTTTGCAAACAATTACATGCATGAATCCATAGAAACATGAAGAAATTTACAGGCGAAGCAATGAACAGACTAATATCTGAGGCGCCCTATGCAACTGCAGCAATATAATTTTTTACAAGGTTCGTCCCTATTAATGAAGTAGTTAATTATGTTACTGTTGTAGTTTCATTTTCACATCTTTCTTCTAAAATAGTTTATTTGACCATCTGTTGAACACAGAAGATCGATTGAGAAGATGATGATTCCATTCTTCACATAGTTTTGGTGCCATCTTCTTTGGTAACAAGTTTATTTAGTCGGTGTATGAGTAGATCAAAATCATCTTGGTTTCTTACAAGGCTGAGGCGTACGTATCGATCTTCAGCACGAAATATGCTTCCTTCACGGCCAATTATATTTGCTGCATTGAGGACTGCACTGCAATCTTTATCTTCTTTCCTCTCGCACCTCAACCATGCATAAGCTGCAGTCAAGAGTACAAGTTGTTAGTGTGGAGAAGTAATTAATCAGAAAGAACGAGCTTCTCAAGATCAGACTAGAGGGACTATTTGGTTTTAACTTAATATAGTAAATTAATTACCGGGTGAAGATTCTCTAATTGTGCGCAAAAAAGTGCAGTACTGAGGAGGAATTTTTTGAAGAGTAAATCGGTTGGACGTTGAGAAAGTGATTTTGAGCTTCTCCCACCTGCTTTTCATGGTGTTGTAGCCGAAATTGAATATGTCTCTTTCTCCTTTTGCTCCAACTACAACTTTAAGAAGCTTGAGAGCTCTGAGTTGGGTATCCCTTGAAACCCCCATGCTGTTCAATTGCATAAATATTGTCATTCTTTCATATACTGACTTCTCCTTTATCACTGCCCATCTGCACCACCCATTTCCCAATTAATTAAGTCACTTTTGAAATTAACAGCAATACAAAGTTGTCTTAGAATTAAATAATTACCCGAATCGGGTTCCAGCATGACCCGTAAGCTTAGATATTGTAAAAATCATGAGATTTTCATCGGCCGGAGCTGGAATTGGTGTAAAATGTGGCCAGTAATAGGCGTGATCATGAATTGATTTTGCATTTGGTCCATTCACAACTGCCTTATTTGGCAGCCCATCTGGATTGTTGGGGGAAGTCACAAACTCAACCACTTGTCTATTGGCATATGAATTGTTCTTCCACAACCTTGCGTCTCCTTCAAACTTGAACTCCGTCGACTTAAACAACTTCGCTTGTGCCTCATACAGCTGTAACCAAAGCTTACAACACTTACAAGTGAAAAGACAATTGATGAGTAAGAGATGGATATAAAAGTGCAAACCCCGTAGTAAGGAACAGAAGCAAGAACAGCAGCGGGTGGGGCGGAGGAATTGGTGGGAGACAAGGCATGAACAGCAGCAGCCAGCAGTTGGGTTGAGCCTGCACCAAACACTATATACCTGTTTTCTGTGATGGCATTTCCCACATGTGCATGAACCTTGCGTATCAGCTTTTCAAGCTCTTTTGATATGAAACTATTATCATTGTATGTGTAGCTCATTCTGTGCCATCCTGCCACTACTATTGCACTGCTTGTCGCATGCTTCACCCAGAATGGCTCTAAGAATAATGGATCCCCACTGCCCATCGTTATCAACTCAAGTCAACCAACTTCATTTCTCATCATGAAGAATAGGTATAGGATATATATATGTATATGCAGAGAAAAGCAGGAGTGATAAATACCCATCAGCGTTAGCTTTACAATTGGGAATAAGAACAGAACAATCAGTGCCTTGAAAGCATAAGTGACACTCGCAAACAGGTTCTGATTTCCCATCATTATCATCACCATCCAAGTATGCTCTTCCATGGCCTGAACATGATATGGCTCCCACAGCCTCAGCTTCCATTGCTGCTCTTCTGCTCCAACTCATCGTCATCATCCTAGTAGAATCCATAAAAACCTTACTCACCAACCATATATTCACACCTAGAGACGCCACCAGTACAACAGCAAACGCATCCAGCTTACAGATCCTTTGATCTCTTTCCATATTCTTCTTAACTAATTAATTTTACTGCTCAAAATTTCCTCCTTTCTGTTTATGGGGGAGGGGTCTCTAGTTTATACCGCCCGTAGGTTGGCTTTTCACTATCAATCCATTACTATGTAAACATATATATGTAGATAATGCTACTAAGCGAAAACTTTAGCAACAGATCCACTTTGTAAATATATACTTAAATACATCTGTAGACAAATATTATTTAATAAATTTCACAAGCCGGCAAATTTCTTGTCTTGTGTGGTTGGAAGGATATTTTAATCTCATCTTGCTTGTAATTAACTGAAATAATAATTTAACAAAAAATTTGATATTTCAAACTTGTTATTTGTTATTTTACTTACTACAATATAATTGATTAATATTTTAACTGAGTACAGCATATACATACAACATATACATATGTATTTGATTATCGAATTTTAAACCAGAGTTTGAAAATAGATTTACAGTTTTATTATATACAATTGGATTTGGAGATGAATATAATATTTTGCATTCATTGGGGAGAGTGAATCACATGCCTCTAAATAATAATCTAATTAATTAATTAAAATAAATGTTATTTTGATTATTAATTAGCTTGCGATTTAACTTTTTAGAAATATGTGATTCTTATGGAATCTTTATTTTAGTACAAATTGTGTGTTTTTTTTTTTTTTTTTTAATTAGAATCAAGAAAAAAAAAATCAATATCAATATAGACATATACATGGGTTCAGAAGTATCTATTTTATTTAAATTAAATTAATATATATTAATTATTATACATATATATAAAATAATTATAATTTACATGTTTTATATATAAATAAATTAATTCAATTTATATAGAGAAAGAAAATCATGGTATTGAAAAAAGTGAATCAATGTGTCAAGAAAGAAAAAGAATTTTCGATAATAAAGAGAGAGAGAGAGAAAATTAGAAATTTAAATGAAAAAATAAATCAAAATTTTAAAAATAAAAAAAAATCAAATTAAATTATAAAATTATATTATTTTTAATTAATTATTATTATTCTTACCATAAATTAAATATTTATATTAAAAATTTTTTAAACTCTTTTATAAACTTATTCGAACTTCATCATTGAAATATAAAACTTCATAGTCCTCGTTAGAATGCTGCAGCTGCTAGTTTCTAATAGCTGTCCACAAGCACACACCACCGCTCTTTGTCACATTCGTCGCGACGAAACACGAACAACTTCACACAGCCATGCGTTCAGGATGAAATCGTTCTAAGCAATTTCTTTTGATAATTACAAAATATCGGAAGAGTACGTCCCAAGTTAATTTCTCATTATTCTTTTTCTTAAAATTGCATTCATATATGACATCTACCGATCTTTGATCTCATCGCAGGATGTTTGCAAACAATTACATGCACGCACCCATTGAAACATGAAGAAATTGGCAAGCGAATTATGTAAATTCATCCTTATTAATCAAGTAGTTAATTATGTCGTTGTTGTAGTTTCTATTGAAGATTGATTTTTTTTTTGGCATTTCAATCTTATATTTACTGTTTTCTTTTCTAGTATTGTCAGCTTTAGTTAATAAGCTGCCAAATAAGGATGGAGCTCCATAATTTATATTGAATTCCATAATTTTTCGATTTAATTATATTTTATATCGGAATTAATAAGATTAATCAGACTTAAACCCGTAAATTTATTTCTCTATATATGTAAAAGTGCAAATAATTGAACACTTTCCGAACAAAAAACTCAAACCGTTCTTTATAATAATAAATCGAATGATATCTCGATTCACATAATAAATTAATCTATTCTTAATTCTAAAGATAAATACTTCCACTAAAAAACACTAAAAAAACTATTATTTCGCACTAAACAAAAAGAAATTTAAACTTTTGATACCATATACCGAAGTATCCATATTTCTCGACTGCAAAAAAGTTTCCGGGGAACAACGCGAAGGACCGAAACAATTTCTTTTTTTTTTTTTTTCAAAAAGCATCTATCTTGGTGCCAAATAACATTAATTTTTAAAGATCAAATATTTTTATTTTAACAAAATAAATCAAGACATTTACTTTTATACAAGAATGTTAAGAACATTTAACATTCAAAACTATGAATCAAAGAAACCTCTATTTTGATACACATATTTTCAATAGGAGCGCCGTTTTCTTTTGACACAAGAAATTAAGGAACAATTTGCTTCAGGCAGCGAAAGTTTCCTACACTCCTATTAGAGAGACTCAATAGAGCACAGCACGCAAACACACAGAATAATCAACGAAAGGTCAGAGAAGAACTCATACAATAATATCAAATGCAAACAAAGGCTGGTCAAGTATGACGAAGTTGATTACCTCCAATGGAAAAAGAGAAAGATAAGTTATGACGAGGGATGATACAGTACAAAACAAAAACAAGACTGATAAATTTGAAAAGAAAAGAAAAGAAAAAAAAAGGATTCAAGATCTGGTACGTATGTTGGTCTTAATCAAGAAAATATATGAAAAGAATCAAAATGAAATAGCCAATGCAGGAAAGAGAAAGAGAGAAGTGATAAGAGCACATAAAAGAACCAAATCCATTGAATCAAATGAGCTATTTGAGTAAGTCAGCCTTGCTTGACCGACTGAGAGATTTTTTCCAACAGTTTCTGATGTTTGTAAACTCATATTTGGTAGGTTGCCAATTATGACCAGTCCTCGTAGACTATAAAACTTATTCTAATAGATACAAATTATTATTGTAAGTCTTCTTTTTTGTACACATAGTTGACAAAACCAATTTAGTACTCATGAAAACACAGAGTGTTTGAAGATAGTTATTACATGTAATGTAAGGGCACTTTAAATTATTAGCAAATAGAAATTAAAAAGCAAAAAAAAAAAAAAAATCAAACATTATCAAACTGCTCGAGCTGGACATCCTTGGCCTTCAAAGGAACATATTCTGCCAGCAGATAAACTTCAAGATGATCGGAGAGAGCCGACTTGTCGATGTTCTCGTGATGATAAGACTTGCAGACGAAGTAAATCACAGTTTGGATTACCAGTCCAAACAGTATCAAATTGCAAAGCAACAAGAAGCAAATAATCCCATACGAAACTCTGTTCACCATGCTCACAGACCATCCATGCACCACTAACCTCTGAAACACCACTTGGATTACAATCAACGACACGTTGAGCTTCAAGAATATAACTATGGCTATCCATATCTTGCCTTTGATCAGCTGCTTGCTTTTGATCATAGCCCCAAAACCACACAAGTCTTCCAGGACAGACACCACGCTGGCCAAATGCCAGATTATTGTCAAGTACACCAAACCCACCAGATACAACACCCCAACCAGAGCCACCAGGGTCATTGCAGCAGCCTTGCTGGTAGGCGGGGTAGAAAGCGCCAGCACAATAAAGACGGTGAAGGAAGCAGCGTTGTAGACAAAGAAGGCAACGAAGATGCACAAGAAGGTGACCATGAGTCTTTTCCAGACCTTGGGGACCACGCTCATGACTTTCCTGAAGGTCAATTCTCGACCTGTGTAGATAGAGGCGACGGTGTAAACGACGGCTGCTGTAGAGAGGAGAGAGAGGATGAGGAAGAAGGTGAAGTAGGCAGCTTTAAAGAGCCAAAAATATGCCCATTCGGAGAAGACGAGATCAGAGAGTTTGTTGTACTTGGGGGTTCCAGCTTGGGTGCGGTCAAGAGCAATCTCGTAGTGCCAGATTTTGGAGAAGAGTACGTGGGATACTTCCATGTGAGCGAGGAAGATGAAGGAGAGAGGGAGAATCAAGGTCAGAGCTATCTTGCTGAAGATTTTCCTCCATGTGAAGATCAGCTTGTTAGCCTCTTTGTATATGCCAAACAGCCCAAGAAACTGCATCTCCTCCTGTTCTCTATCCATTGCTTTAGAGAGTTTTTCTTACTCTGATGCCGCAGTTTGCAGAGAGGGGAATGTGAAAAATGGCGATGACAATGGCCGGCCTGGTATCATCCACTGGAATATAACCAATGGGATTAGACTTTTTCTTATCGAAAGTTCTCGTCTTTTTGGGTCAATGATTTTAAAAATCAAAATAAATGAAACTTCATTACATAATTTATACATCAAATCAATATCATAATCAAAGGACGGCAAAGACTAAGCTCTGAAGTCGTTCACGTCGAGAATAAATATTATAAATACACGTGCTTTGTTTGAATCGAGGGGAGTCCATACGTTCTTCCTGTTTGTTTCCTATTACCCATTTTTATAAAAGAAAAAGAGAAAAGTATTGAGGACGTGTGGAATCTGTCTCCAATTTAGACAAGAATGCACATCTCTAAAGTACTAAAATTATGTTTACTCCTTTTTCTTTTTCCTCTATACATACATACATATATTATATAGGAGGTAAAGAAAATTATGTTTACCCTTATTTTCTTATAATTGTTCTACACGGTTTCTATTATAGACATTTTTTTTTTTTAAAGATTGATTAGTCATATCTTATAAATTTACTAACATATATTGTAATATCCTAAATTTAATTTTAATGTAATTTAAGATTTATTTATAAATATAATTTTTTAATTTTTAATTTTAATTTAAAGTAAAAACTGAAATAAAATTGATGGAGTATGAAATTTAAAGTAATTTTGAACAAAAATATTAAAAATTTAAGTTCTGACAGTAATTTTTAAAAGAAAAATTAAAAATTAGGAGTTAAAGTGCAATTTGAAAAAGTTCTGCCACGTAGGTCACCCGATCAGCAGTCATATCTTATAAATTTACTTATATATGTATAAATTTTTTTTAAAAAATAAATTGAATCCAAAACCATACATCATAAGAAAATTGGCTAAAAAAAACATTCTTATAGGATGAATTTTCATTTGTATAGCTTTACGGTATAGAGTTTTGAAGCTATAGAGACGGAACTTTGCCTATTCAAAATCAACTTTTCTTGATTACGACAGAATTTCTTGATAAGTAGGTTTTTTATTTAAAAAAAAATCGTGAATTCGAATCATATTATACTCTTATGTATATTCTTGTTTGAAGATATTTTTATTATATTATGATTAATACGCGTGTATTGTCTAATTAACAAATATATTAATGTTCTTCAAACAAAATTTCTTATTTAATGATTGTTTCTAAATGTACGTGTGTAAAATAATGTCGGAGGTTGGTAATGGCAATACGTTTAGACGTACATAATTATCGTACTACTGTTAGCAAAATGAGTGAAGGACAATGAAGAAGTGGAAATTCAGTTACTTATACAACCCATCAAATATTTTGTTATATTATTTATAGAATCCCAATATGTTATTGCTGGAAACATGCATAATAACAGTCTTGAGTAACACTGTATATATAAAGGTTGCCCTACTACCAAATGAAACTCACAGAAAAACATGGAATTCATTTGCAAATCCACAATTTTAAATAAAGTGTGAAGGTGTCGGTGAATTCCATGCTTTTTTTGTGAAGAAATATTCTTTAAACCAATCTGAATTCATCAGATCGATTTATCGTGTCTAGTTTATTTTTTTTGGGTTAATCAATAATATACTTGGTCAGTTTGTGCTAGATATAATCAAGAATGGCGGATGAGATGGTGAGAGACATTGAAGAAACGGTGGTTTTGATCGTGGGAGCAGGCCCCGCCGGCTTAGCAACTTCTGCTTGCCTGAATAAACTCCACATCCCTAATGTGTTGTTGGATAGGGAGGATTGTTACGCATCTCTTTGGAAAAAGAGAGCTTACGATCGCCTTAAGTTGCATCTGGCCAAGGAATTCTGTCATCTTCCTCACATGCATTTTCCCTATTGTACACCCACGTACGTTCCCAAGGATGATTTCGTTCGGTACCTCGACCAATACGTAAAGCATTTCGGGGTTAGTGCTCGACTGCTTCGATCCCTTGAATACGCAGATTACGACGAGAAGCGAGGGTTGTGGAATGTGTTGGTTAACAACATGGTGAGCAATGTGCAGGAAGTGTATAAAGCTCAGTTTCTTGTGGTTGCAACTGGCGAAAACGATGAACCGTTGATTCCTGAGGTGGCTGGACTTGAGAGTTTCGGAGGAGAATACATGCATTCTAGCAGATACGTAAATGGGGAAAGGTTTGCTGGAAAACATGTGTTGGTTGTCGGCAGTGGAAATTCTGGAATGGAGATTGCTTATGATTTATCTAATTGGGGTGCTGTTACTTCCATTTCTATTCGTAGCCCTGTAAGTTAATTACATCCGCAGACCATATTTACCCTATTGTGTATATACGTGTGTGTATAATGGAGAATATATACGTATATGTTTGTGCAGGTACACATACTTTCAAAGGATATAGTGCACATGGGAATGGTATTGCTGAAATTCTTACCGTGCAAACTAGTTGACAAGATATGCTTGGCCTCTTCTAAAGTCAAGTATGGAAGTCTCTCTCCGTATGGACTCCGGAGACCCGGCAAAGGCCCGTTTTATATCAGAGCAGCAGGTGGTCGGAGCCCCACAATCGACGTCGGCTGTCTTCAAAAGATCAAGACTGGTGAAATCGATGTATCTACTCATTACTTCTTTCTTCTTGTTTCCAAATTTCAATTCGTATAAAATAACAGTTTTATATATATATATATATATATATGTATGTATGTATGTACATTGATTGATTATACTGTAAAAAATTTTCAGGTTCTGCCATCCATAAAACGTGTAGAAGGAAACAGGGTTGAATTCATGAACGAAGAGAACCTTCTCTTTTTTGATGCCATCGTCTTCGCCACGGGGTATAAAAGCGCAGTAAAAAGCTGGCTTAAGGTACGTTAATTACTAATTAATCATTAATTAATTACTCCTTGATCTAACCATTAATTAGTGTTTAAACTACATTTTAGAACGATGGAGACCTTTTTGGGGAAAATGGAATGCCCAAAAGGAGGTTCCCTAATCACTGGAAAGGAGAGAATGGCTTGTACTGCGCTGGGTTTTCAAGGCGAGGATTGTCTGGTATTTCGAGAGATGCTAAGAAGATTGCCAAAGATATTTTAAGCCAGAGTGAAATATTATAATACTAATATATAGTTTTTATATAGAATATATACATTTCCCTTAATTTAAATACAATAATGTAAATTGAGGTTGTTTTTCTAATATTATACATATATGTATATATCTGTATATATATATATATATATTTTATTTTGTTACCTATAGAACTCCATGTGTGACCAAGTATCGTATCCTAATTTTACTTAATTTAGTAATCAAAAATTAATTAAAGGACGAATGCAAATAAATAATTATAATTGTTATTTTAATATTATTATTATAATCATTATCTTCATATTATCATGTTATTAATATTATTATTAATAGGGTATTTGACAGTATAAAATATGTATGAATTGACATGTCAAGATACAACATATCTATCGCGAAGAATATTGATTTTTTTACGAATTAGACATTCTCTTTACACTTTCTAATTTTTATTACTTGCAATACTGTACTGCTGAGCTTCTGAATAAATTTTATCGGGGTCTTTTGCACGTTTGTGTTTTGTTTATTTTATATATATTAAAAAGATATATGAATTTAACGATTTACTCTCCGCTATACAAATAATTAATAAATTTTTAATTTTACTCTAAATAATTAAATTTTAATTATTTAAATAGTTTATAAGATTTTTTAAAATAAAAAAAATAGGTAAATAGGGCGAAATTCTACTAACACCATAAATGTTTGGTTAAAAATTCAATGGACTTATTATAATTTAAAAATAATAAATAATATTAGCAATTTAATTTAAAATTTCATTATAATTAATGAGTATAATTAAAATTTATTAGATATAAATAAAAAACATACATGTTATAATTATCATATTGTCGAATAAATAATTTATTTACGGTAATTTTACTAATTATTTAATTACCTTAAAAGGTCAACGGAAATTAAAATGATCTAATTGCAAATTTTGTTAATTATCTAGTTAATTATATTTGAATTAAAATTATTGATTTAGAAATTACATTAATTATTTAATTAAAATTGCCATCATAGTTAAATAATAGAATTAAACGTGTATATTAAAATATATAAGCCTCTGTGTGTGTGTGCGTGTGTGTGTATATATATATATATATAATATTATTTACTTGTTTACTTGTCAGGCCGAAGTGCAAAGCCCCGAGGTCGGAAGGGTTTTGGCTTCTCTTGAGGTAGGAAGAAGCCTTCGTTCTTTCTCGGCCGACGAGTGCCTCCGTTTTCTGTTTGTCTTGCGAGAAAAAGGTTTCCTGCAAAGCAAAGACAAAGTTGAGAAGAAATTGTCGAACTTACCTTCCCTATGGGTGGAGAACGGAGGCTCCTTGTGAGCTCCAAATCGGAGCTAAAGCGGAAGGAGAAACAGAAGAAGAAAGCGAAATCAGGGGGTTTCGAGTCCATGAACCTGAGTGCCAATATCTTCAAAGGAATCAAGCGGAAAGGTTACAGAGTACCAACCCCCATTCAGCGGAAGACAATGCCCCTTATTTTGGCTGGGGCGGATGTCGTTGCCATGGCCCGTACTGGTTCCGGTAAAACGGCTGCCTTCCTTGTCCCTATGCTCGAGAAGCTCAAGCAGCACATTTCCCAAGGAGGCGTAAGGGCACTCATTTTGTCTCCCACGCGAGATTTGGCTTTACAAACCTTGAAGTTCACCAAGGAGTTGGGAAGGTTCACAGGTTCGTTATCGTGGAGTGTCTATTTTATTTTGTTTGTTTATTTATTTATTTTTGGTTGACTTGCTTTGTTGTTGTTCTAAGGGTTTCTTTTGAGAGCCGAGTTAAAAACTTCTTTTGAGATAAGTACCGAGTGTATTAGGTCTATGTCGAGGTTGTAGGGCGTCTTTGATAATTTTCTTTTCTTCCAATTAGAGTCCTCTGATGGGAACTCTGGCCATTGGAGTTTATTAGTTGATTTAGCGAGAACCTAGTGGAATATAAGTCCAATGGACTTAGTAAACAGCTGAAGAGATTAGGCTCTTTGTGTTTCTACATTGAACGTTTCCTATTTTGATGAAGGAAGTGTCTGATTTCTTTGTGGGATAACCTTTTGTCGTGTGCAAGGTTCCTTTTACTTAATTTGATGTCAGAAAGTTGAAGGCATAGGCACACGCCTTCTACACATTTGCATAAACTGTTTTGTGTTGATGTGGGACAATTTAGGGTTATTTTGCCTTTTAAGAATTGCAGAGAAAACCTATAAATCACACCTAAGGTTCTTAGACATCACATCTAAGTGTTGATTGAATCACACTATCAATTATGAGAAATTCTCAAAAATTATTGTTGAATACATGGATGATTAATTAATGAAATTACAAAGCTATTTATAGTAACCTTTAAGTAACTTTTCCTAACTAGAATTATACTAGGGATAGTAATCTAATAGAATTAAGAACACTAATCGTAATACAAATATAAAATAATACTAGTAAAATAAACTCCTAACTCTAATAAGACTTAAATAATAAACTAAAAATACTCCAATAATAAATAAAATCTTACCATGGCTATGCGTCATCTATTCTCCCCCTGGTGGGGGAGGGGGAAGAAGGGGAAAACTCTGCTCTGTCAAGTTGAAATCGCACAATGTAGCATGCATGACAGTGTTTAGCTTCTTGAGGTCAGAGTAAAGGACAAATTCTTTCAGGACTAAATAATAACGCCAGTCTTGAAGTGCTCGGGTGATAGTATGAGATACTTTATCGTATGTGGTATACCTCTATTTTGCATCATTAAGCTTCTCACCAAAATAGGCTATTAGATGTCTTTCCTGACTAAGTACACCACCAATACCTAGTTGAGACACATTACAAGCCACTTCAAATACATTGGAGAAGTCTAGATGTTGTAATATTGGTGCTTTTGTCAATTTCATCTTGATGATCTTAGAAGCTCTAGACGTTTCGGTCCAAACAAATTTCACATTCTTCATGCATTTTGTAATGGGTATCACTATAGTACTAAAGCCTTCAATAAACCTTCTGCAGAAAGGTGCCAACCTGTGGAAGCTTTGCACTTCATGTAGGGTCTTTGGAGTTGATTATTCTTGGATAGCTTTAACCTTTTCTGGTCACCTTTTACTCCTCTGGAAGATACAACAAATCCCAGTAACACAACACTGGTTGTCATGAATGCATATTTTTTCATGTTAATATAAAGTTTTTCTTGGCGAAGTACTCTCATAATTTGTTGTAAATGAAAGATGTGTTCCTCCTTAGACGTACTAAAGATAAGAATATCATCAAAATAGAGAACAAGAAAAATCTCATTGAAAGTTTTGAAAACTTGATTCATGAAGCGAGTGAAGATACTTGGGACATTAGACAGTCCAAGTGGTATAGCTCATAAAAAGGATTTTGTGACCAAAATATAAAATATAAATCCTTTTTATGATCAAGGAAAAAACAAAAGGATTTTGTGACCTTAGTCTCTGTGGTGGTAGATGGGGTATTCCTCCTGAGGTTATCAGGGTAATGTAAGCTATAATTAGGAAATAAAGCACATGATTGATCAGGTCTCTCGAACAGGGTAATCCTAGTTTTCTGGATTTCATGCTGTCCTGTGCTAATTCGTTTCAATATTGTGATTTCCTTTGGTATTATATGCTGTTGCTTACTCTTTTTACATGATAGTGGTAATAGGTTAAATGCACTAGAACTGTTTTTCTTTTTGTCCTTGTAAGCTTCTTTTACCTTAACCTTCTTTCCCAAGCTGAGGTTGCCTTTAGATTCCCTTGGAAGCAAAATTGGAAGAAACAAAGCATCCCCTGCATTGCTTTCTTTGCTTGGAAACTGCTTGGGTTAGAAATCCGTACTTGTGATAATTTGACAAAATAAGGTAGTTTCATTGTCAATGTGTGCCCTATGTGCTTGCAGGAGAGTGAATCTGTTGACCATCATTGGTTTTACTTTGGATGAACTATGGGAATGGGATGGTATCACGGCCTGTACGTCCAGGAAGAAGCCCGTTTCCCTTATTTTGTCAGCCATCATTAGAGATTACTGGTTCCTGGTTTTGAGTATTTTGTTTAACAGCAATCCTGATAACTCTGGAGAGGATTTAGGGGAACCTCTATAGATGCTTTTTTATCTGTTAGTTTGTAAAGGCTATCTTGTTTATGGGTGCTCCCTTGGTGCCTTGTTTATAGTACTATTTTCTCTTTTTTTCACTCTCTTGAAAAGGGTTAATAGTTGATGAGGATGAGATTCCATTAAGATCAACTACAATGATGAAATGTCATTATTTTTGTCTTTGCTTTAGATCTCCGTATTAGTTTACTGGTTGGTGGCGATAGCATGGAAAACCAGTTTGAAGAATTAGCGCTGAACCCTGATATCATTATTGCCACTCCTGGGAGGCTCATGCATCATTTGTCTGAAGTGGAGGACATGACACTTCGTTCAGTTGAATATGTGGTTTTTGATGAGGCAGATAGTCTCTTTGGCATGGGTTTTGCGGAACAGCTGCATAAAATCCTTGCTCAGTTGAGTGAAAACCGTCAGACTTTACTTTTTAGTGCCACTTTACCTAGTGCACTTGCTGAATTTGCGAAGGCTGGTTTGCGTGATCCGCAGCTTGTGAGGCTAGATTTGGAAACCAAGATTAGCCCTGATTTGAAACTTAACTTTTTCTCTTTACGCCAGGAAGAAAAACATACAGCATTGCTTTATTTGATAAGAGATCATATCAGTTCTGATCAGCAAACATTGATATTCGTTTCCACCAAACATCATGTGGAGTTCCTTAATACATTATTTAAGGAAGAGGGCATCGAGCCTTCTGTATGTTATGGTGATATGGATCAAGATGCTCGCAAGATTCATATATCAAGGTTCAGGAGCAGAAAGACCATGTTATTAATTGTGACAGATGTTGCGGCCAGGGGCATTGACATACCTTTACTTGATAATGTTATCAACTGGGACTTCCCTCCAAAACCTAAAATTTTTGTCCATCGTGTAGGACGAGCTGCCAGGGCAGGCCGAACTGGTACAGCATTTTCTTTTGTCACGTCGGAGGACATGCCATATCTCTTGGATCTTCATTTGTTTCTTTCTAAACCAATCAGACCTGCTCCCTCCGAAGCGGAGGTTTTGCAGGACATGGATGGAGTAATGAATAAAACAGATAGAGCAATTGCAAATGGAGAAACTGTTTATGGGCGTTTGCCACAGGCAATTATTGATCTTGTTTCTGACAGAGTTCGAGAAATTATTGATTCATCTGCAGAACTAACTTCTCTTCAGAAAACATGTACAAATGCTTTTCGATTATATTCAAAAACAAAACCCTTGCCTTCAAGAGAATCAATTAAAAGGTCAAAGGATTTACCCCAAGAAGGGTTGCATCCAATATTTAAAAATGTTCTAGCAGGTGGTGAATTGATGGCAATGGCATTCTCTGAGCGCTTAAAAACATTCAGGTGAGTCCTCAACGCTTCCTCCCATTTCTGATGAGAAAAATAATGCTTTTTCAACAAATCCTATCTCGGGTTTGTTTGAGTTCTTGATGGTAAAGGTGCAAAATTTAACTAAATGATGGCTGATGTATTCTAGGCCGAAGCAGACCATTCTGGAAGCAGAAGGTGAAGCTGCCAAGTTAAAGCATCAGAAGGTGACTCCATTTCTTAACCTTCTTTATTTGTTTGCACGTGTATTTTTGTCTTTTCTATTTCTGTATGCAGATTTTTTTTTCAGTATTTATTGAACTTCTATGTTTGGCGTACATGCTAGTGATTGTCATCATTGATTTTTCTTTTTTATTGATGAATATTACCTTTTTTTTTTTGTTTTTTGGCTTTCCCGAAAGGAGATGATCAAGATGATTTCTTGTTCATATTATTTATCCATGTATGCTTTTTGTTACTTGTCATTCTAGAGGCTGGAATCAAGTTGTTCTGCTACGTGTTTTTTCTTGGTATATTTTGTAATTTGTAACTAAATTGAAGTTATAATCTACTGTGACTTTAAACACTGAATGCTGATAAACAGACATATCAAATGCTTCGCAAATGTAATGGATCCTTAATTCTTCAACTTAAACTTGCAAGTTTTAGTTCAGATGGATTGACACCTGTGCGAAGCATTCCTCTTCTGCGTTATGATGGTTCATAGACCATGCATCGGTCTATGCAAAATGGTTGCACAAAGACAGTAATTAATTGCGGCAAAAACATGATTCTCTTTGCTTCCATTGTGAACTTCCTTTGCTAGAAAGGGGAGATTTATCAGTTAGAATTAAAGGGCCATAGTTAGATGGGTAGATGAAGTTTTAGAAGAGGAGCCCGTGATTTCTTTAGGAAGGGTAGACTTGACCAAATTGGAAGGAAAAGTTAAGAGATCCTTTGAGATTAAACATGATTTTCCATTCTTTTCTCAATTTCATTTTTTCTGCTCCTATTATTATGATGATGATCAGATGAATCTCTTTCTCTTGTAGCGCATTTTCCTGAGAGCATCAGAAAGACAGTCTTTATTTCCCAAACTCACCATAGTGGCCTGGTCAAGGGAAGTGCTAGTTGATTTTATAAGTCTTATCTCATTTTCTAAGGCATAAACTCTTGATGCTGAGCTTTGTTGTAATAGTTATTACCCTTCAAAGCAATTTTACATGTGGGTTTTGTAATGGTCCTAAAGTACATTTCATTGTCACCCTTGCTCTCACTCTGAAATTTCACAGGAGTGTTTTTATCGTTCCAATTGTATATTTAAACATAGCTGTTCATATGTTCTGGAACTTAATTGAAATGGATGTGAGTTTTGGTGATTTTGTGGTTTCCTAAGGGGGCTTTTACCTTCTTTTCATTTGCTGATATTTGCTGCCGTCTAATCTGTGTGTGTCAGTCCTGTGTTTGTATATCTGTTACCTGTATGTTATTATATGATGCACCTTTTTTTTTTAATTTTTAGAGTTAAATGAGAAATTTGTGTGCCTTATTATCCAGTTCTAACTTAGTATATGGCTGCCATGCAGGGTCCGTCTTCCCAGTGGGTCGATGTGATGAAGAAAAAAAGAGCGATTCATGAGGAGATCATTAATTTGGTACATCGACAGCGCTCTAACAATCATGTGGAAAAGGTAAATGTGACAAGGGAATGGGGCTTTGTGTTAGATCCATTCTTTATGTGGTACTTTCTTTTTTTTAGAAAAGCCATCTTTTTTTATCTTGTTATGAGATTCTTAGTTAAAAGTAGTTTGTTTCTGCCTGCTGTATATCAGATTGTCATTTACTCAGGGTAAAGGTATTATGTTTCAAGTCTTAAATTGCAGAACTGATTCAAGAGTTCTTTGAATGAATTTGAGAGAGAGGGAGGGGAAAGGGAGGGAGTAGGGGAGTGAGAGGCTTCTGGTATATTTTGTGATTGTAGGATGCTATCATGTTGTTAGCTTATACATAAGAGAAAAAGCAAGCTTGTATTCCCAGTAGTGTTCTTTTTCATTTTCGCTTGTTTGTACGGCCATGTTTATCTTCTCTGGGTAACAACATCATGGTTCAGCATTAGGATGAGAAACTAGTTCAGAGATCTTATAATGAATATGTGATTGTTGGATGACATTATGTTGTAAGGGTAAATATGTAACATAAGGCGGCAATACTTGTTTGCGTAAGAGTTTGTTTTTGCTTGCCTTATTTCAGCGTGGTCATCTCCTTAGGAAGATTGCATTCTGTTTCAATTTCAAGTCCTAGGATGTAACAATTTGTTCAAAGATCTTTGAATGAATTTTAGAGATTGCTTGCATATTTTGTGCCTGTTGGATGCCATCATGTTTAAGTGTAACAAGACTAGGTAATAATGCTCTTGTTTTGCTGAAAGATGGATGATTAAATCTATCTTCAAGATACCATACAGGGCAAACAAGCATCCGCGTAAACTCTCTTATCCTCTAGGCTACCTCGTGGGTTATTAGGAAGGAGAAGAATTGTAAAGATTTTGAGGAGGATGGTTTTTCTTATGCCAGAGTTGGAGACTCTTGGCTTCAAACTCTCTGGTTTTTGTTTAAAGGTCCTCCTCTTGCTATTGTTTAGAATTTGGGATTCGTGCTATGTATATGTTTTCACTGGGTTGTAACTTTTCTTCTTTTGTGGCTTGGTGACACCACCTTGACACCTTGTTTGTAATATTTCATATTTTCCTTAAAAAAAAAAAGCATGTATAGGTGAGAATTGGAAGGTTTTGGTTTTCCAAATGCAGAGTGGTACAGTGATAGGATTGCCTGGTGATACCTTTCTATTTGGATATTGTAAAGAGGCTGGTTGATTAGTTTAAGTAATTTGTTTTTTCATGTCGCTGTTTTGGATTGCCTGGTATTTTTATCATGCATGTTGTTGGCATATGTGCAGGTTGGAGCACATTGCATCTTTGGCTAATATAGTTCTCCAGCTTCGAATTTTGGGCTTGCTCTTTGTATTCTTGCTTTACATAGACGGACAATAAATATAGAATATCTGGAATCAACTTTTTATTTTCTTATTAAAGTTCTATGGTGGTTGATTGCTGTGATTTTTGATACCTGTAGGAAGATGAACCTGTGGTTGCTGCTTCTATGGAGAAGGAGAGAAAAGGTTTGTTATTGTTATTCAAATTGTTTTCTTTTGTTTGGAACTCAACATGCACGTGTTTGAGTGCACAGACTGCACCTTTTCTATCTCACTTTCTTGATATTTTCTAACCATATTCTATTTAGCTGTTTTCTTGGTGTTTTTTTTTTTAAATAAAAATTATATACAGTATATTAATAATATGGCACTAAGGGAATGCTACTCATTTATAAATATTTACATCTCAGTAAGTATATATTGGACATTCCCAAATTCTTTCATCCTATAAATGTTATGATCCAAAAACAAATAGCTAAAATAGTGTATCCATCTATCCCTAACTTTAGATATCTAACTCTCTATTTCCTTAAACGCTCTTCTGTTTCTTTCTTTCCAGGCTACCCAAAAAATAATTAAAGGAATAAGGTTTACAAATTTTTTCTTTTTACATATACCTTCGCAAGCCCTAAGCTCATCCCTTACCGATCCCGCTATGACCCATTTAATCCCCAACAACCCATAAATTATGGTCCACATGTCATAAACCACTGGACACCAAAGAAGAATGTGGTTGGACGACTCAGCCGCCTCTTTACATAGATAACAGCCATTAGCAAATGTACGACCCCTTCCATATCTGCTTCCCCTCCCCCCCGGGCAATCTCTCCCCTTTAGGAGGTTGTAGAAAGACTTAACAGTGAACTCCCCCTGTTTTTTTCAATTTCCACACAAGCTGATATTTGCTGTCCTCCAAATGCTCAGTGGATAAAAGATAAACCAGTGCCTTATATTCTTCAATCTCCCAATCATTCAGGTTTCTGGTCACAGTCACCAACCATTCCAATCTTCCATTCACCATAGCCATTCACCATCGCATGAGCCTCCTCCACAATCATATTCTTCGATTGTGCAATGGTGAAAAAAAAGCTGTTTTCTTGGTGCTATGGTGATGTAATTTGTCATATTATAGCTATTTTTCTGTTTCTTTTATATTTCAAAAAAAATTTATGTTTCTTTCTTTAATTTTTAGTTGATGCCTTTTCTACTAATTTCAGGATTAAGTGGTTCTAAAAGAAAGGCAAAAAGCTTCAAGGATGAGGAGTACTATATAAGTTCTGTGCCAACAAATCAGGTGCATTAACTTATCTAATTTAGATTGATAATTGAAGTATCACAAAATATCTGCAATCTTTATTGCAAGTGGCCAATAATACATACCAATATCTAAAAATAGTTTAAGTGGATGATTCTGAATTTGTTTTGTTGTTATGATGTTGATTCAGCATACAGAGGCTGGCCTCTCAGTAAGAAGTAACCAGGGCTTTGGATCAAACAGGTAAAGATTATTTTTATTCTTTTTGGTGGCTTTTAGAGCTTATTTGCATGTTGATTTTGATTATTTAATTGGTGTCTTAATATCCCAACTGAATTTGAGTGGGACAGCGGAGATTAACATAAAGTGCAATGTGATATGGTTACAGTTTATGTTCTTATTTTTTGCTTGTTCATACATGGATTTTGTGTCTTAATGTGGCAGAGAGATATTTATCTTGTCCTTTATCATCTGGGGTAAAATCGTCAGCATCTCTATTAAGAATTTGGGATCTAGATTACTTGCAAGCTTTAAGTTGTGACATGCCATAAAGCTCTTGGACTCATCTGTGTCTGACATCTATCTGCAGTAAAGGAGTAGGTTTCACATCAGAAAAAAGAAAGTTTTTCAGTTATGCTATAACAGATTCTTATTGTGAATTGTTTCAAAACTGTCATATAACAGATTCTTATTGGAAATTATTCTAACAGTCATGATTTAGACTTTCATATGCTAGTCTTTTTCCTTAACCTTGTCTTTGGCCATAAATTTAGTCAGTTTCAATTGGAACAGATTGTTTAAAGTGAGTGTTACGCTCTTTCTCTCACTGCATTTGTTTATATGTCTGTATACTTGTGTGTCCATGGATTGCCATTTGCTGGCGCAGCAGCTGAAGATTTCACTTTATTAGTCTATCAAGAATGAGAATGATCTGAAAACTTCAACTTGTTTGACCTTAGATTCATTATGATTGAGTTTCCTTTGTTGGGCACCAGATAAATTACTGAGAAGTGTTGAGTACATTTTTCCTCTGTTGGGCATTGAATAACATTATTGAGATGTAGGTTAGAAGCTGCTGTTTTAGATCTGGTTGCAGATGATAGTTCAGGAATGCAGAAACAGAAGTCTTTTTACCACTGGGATAAGGTACTCAAAAGGTTCAATGTTAAGTTTTTACTATTTTCTGCATTCTTTTCATTCTGCTTTGAAACTCACGGGCATATCTGATGCAGAGAAGTAAAAAGTACATCAAGTTGAATAATGGTGAACGTGTTACAGCCAGTGGAAAGGTATCTTTTTGCTTGGCATGTCTTTACCGTGATTACCGCTTTAGATGATCTCCTTTCCTTCTTTATGATAAATAAATAAATTCTTACTAAGGCAGGTAGATTTTGTCCAACATATATTCTCGAGATCTGTGAAAGAAAGTAGCAAGGAACTTTACACTTGTATACATATATACACACACAAATTATTTTATATATATTTCATTGCATCTGAACGTAATACAATATCATATAAACTATATACCAACAGTTTACATGGTGGGAATTGAATGTTTCTTACCACCTATGCAGTGTTTAAATTTTCATTTCTTTTTCCAATGGATGCGCAGATAAAGACAGAGAGTGGTGCTAAAGTCAAAGCTAGCAAAACTGGAATCTACAAGAAATGGAAAGAAAGGTCTCACAGGAAAGTATCTCTCAAAGGAACAAGTAATGAAGGGGATGCTGCTGAAACCACAGGCTTGTCAGGTAGTACAATCAATTTTTAAGTTCTATCTTGTTACTCTTTGTTGATTAATGTCTTAAATTCTCATAATTTTTCTTGTTTATGGAGGGTTTTGTTTGTGTTCATATGAGTGCAACTCATTTCCAGGTGACACTTCCTTGGTGTCTGTTTTTCGACATTTTTTTCTTGTTTTATGCATTTTGAGGTACTCTTCAGTTAGACCAATATCTAGGGTGACGGCTAATTATGACACTATCAGTCTGCATATTTCACAGTTTACATATCACTTGGATATGTTAGCTTTAGTTATATTATCCTTCTAAATTGGTTTACATGCTAGCTTTTTGTAATGTAGCAATTGAGGAATAATGAAAGGAAATTGAAACCAATGAAATGGATTGCAAGTACTATCACCCTTTTCGTCAATTGTCAACCTATAGCGCACAGAACTCAACATGGGGATGATGGTGAGATTAAAAATTAAAATTATGTTCTAAATTTACATGTGAAAACTAATATGAAGATTACAGGCAGGGGTTAAGTGAGAGTGGGACAGGACGATAGTATGAGAGATGCAATCTAATTCCTGTTACCGAGGAATGATTTACATTTTGTATTTGCTTGCTCTGTTAAAAATCTTACTGGCTAGAGTAAAGAAGAGATGGATTCATTATCTAACATTATGAAAGAAAAATGTGTTTGCAGCTGGGAAAGGTAGAAAGTACAGAGGGGGCAAGAAGCAGCAGCATTCAGTGCCCAATGCTCATGTTCGTTCAGAAATTAAAGATCTTGAGCAGGTTCGGAAAGAGAGGCAGAATAAGGCAAATAGAACTTCTTACATCAAAAGCAAGTCTAGTAAGGGCAAAAAATTTGGTAAACATGGAAAAAGAGGAAAAGCAAAATAGTGAAAGACTGGTGGTATTGGTGATTGGTTTTGGATGCCTACCGACTTCTTCCGATGCACTGTGAAAGGACTCCACAGTTTTCACCTGAGCAGATCTTTGTTTTTGCGCTGGCAAGGAGTTGAGAGATGATCAGCGCTCATCCCTATTTGATGTCTAGTTCTACCTAGGAGTTCCATTTCACTAGCCGTTAAGTATTTTTGAGGAGAATATGGTTGTTTCAAGAAATCTCCATCAGTCGCCCATTTGCCTTTTTGTTTTGCTGGCAGAGTTTTGGCTTCTTTATTTTGCCGGTGATTAAAGAAGTGGTTAAGTTGATAAAGTGTCATATACCCTTTTAACAAATTTTGTATACTTACGCCGTCACGTAATTTATTTCTTGATTTTTGTTAAATTTGATAGGGTTAAGAACTTTTGTAATGGCATTTTTTGTCAGCAGGAAGTTCGAATAACGCAATTACTCCTATAAAAAGAGCGAACTAGGGTCCTAATTATTGATAGTAAAACAAGAATTATGTAAATCTAAATCTTAACTATGTTATTTTTGAGATAGCAATTATTTTGTTTGTTAGTTGCTAGTGAAATTTAAGATCTTTTTAAAAATTAAATGTTAGTGTATTGAAAAGTCGAAATGTGAAAAGTGATCTTAGAAGATGGAGAAACTTGTAAGATGTGGTATATGATGATGAGATCCATGGATTGGTTAAGATATAACCATTCTAATATTAGAAATTAAGTTTATAGAACTATAGAAAAAAAAATGAAGAGTCTTGAGCCAATAAAAACTGAAAAAATTGACTCGAACAAATTCATAAATTTCATTAGGGGCTCCATTGTAAAATTCAGATCTAAACATCAATTCAGACGGAACCCATGAATGCACAAGTAAAGAAATTTCTAGTTGAGTTACGTGCTTACTTAAAAACAAATAAATCTCAGTTCCAAGAAATCATATCCTCTACCAAGACATCCGTTGAAGATGTAAAGGAAAAATAAAAAAATAATGAGAAATATATTTGACGGAGAGAGCCGCAACGAAAGGTTCTATGGTGTAGTGGTTAGCACTCTGGACTTTGAATCCAGCGACCTGGGTTCGACTCCCGGTAGGACCTTTTTTTTGTGGGGTAATATTTTCACATTGCAACTATTTGGTCACCATGTGTTTTTTAGTTTGATGGGTAAAAACTTCTTTAAACTTAATTGGATGATGATTAATTAAATATACATTTATTTAATATATATTATAGCCATTTCTATACACATTTAGTGTCAAAAGTTTGGGCATCATTTAAAAAGATAATATTTTACACACGAATTTACTATTATATTAAATTTATAATAATTTATCGAACGTAATTATAGTGAAATCGCCCATAATATCACAAGAGTTTCTCGTAAATTTTTATTATTTCATGTGTAGGGCAGTCTTTTACCCAATCTTGTCGTTCTGATTCAATAATTTATTTTAATAAATTTCTTTAAAAAAATTTTGAATTTTTTTATATTTTATATATTGATGTAAGAAATTATATACTATGACCATTTCTTGTATTTTTTTAATTTCAATGCATAATTGCATGTGTTACTTAGAACCTATTTAGATGATAGTTCAATAATGATAATATAATTTTTTTTTATTTGTTTGTACTTTTAAACATATACTATGATTTTTCACTAGTTGAATTATGGTTCTCAAAATCATAGTTTTTTTTTTTTCATTTTTTCAAACTACCGATTCGATAGTTTAATAATTTCTTTTTTTTATATTCTTAATATTTTTTATTATTTATAAAATTATCTTTTATTTATAAAATTATATATTTTTTAATCATATAATTTATTTATTTTATTATATGTATATATATTTTATATATAAATATGTATTTATATATTCAATTTAAATTTACGTACTTATATTTTTAATTATATCGATATTGTATATATATATTTATATATGTATTTATATATTTAATTATATATAAATACATGTATATAGTATTTTAATTATAAATATACATGTATGTAATATTTTAATTATATATATTTATATTTAATACTATATATATTTAAATTTTTTATTTATTATTATATATAATAAAATATAGACAAAATAGACAATTTACTCAAATATACAACTATAATATACTGTCAGTTCAAACAAAAATAACTCTAATTACTATATATTAATAGATTATTATCTAAACATAATTAAATTTAAATATTAATGAACTTTGTACGTACTACACCATACCCAACATTAATGAATCATCATGCAATCAAGCTCTAAGAACTTGTGTACACAGAGCAACCAGACACTCAGTGTGGACTAAATGAGCCAATGGGCCCAACAACATGACCCGAGATCCGGCCCACCAACATTTGGAAAGCAATTCATCGTAAAAGGCAAAAAAGGTGTATTATATATAATATAATATAATATAATATAATACACACACACACAGAGGGGTACATATATATGATAAGCGCCACCATGGTGACAGTTAAAAAAAACTGTGTTGCTCCCGCTAAAAAGCAGTTTCAGGTATTTCTTTATTGCTCTGGAGAACTGGAAAGGCGATTCGACCTTTTTTTTTTTTTTATAATTTTGAAAGGATGGCATTTCTCACACACTAACTTTCCCCCATCGTCTTCTACTTCTTTTCCATGTCTTTTACATCCTACTTCACTGTCTACTCCTAGAAGCTGGGGCCTATTTTGATTACCACAAAGAGGAAGAAGAAGAAGAAGAAGAAGAAGAAGCAAGAATGGTGAAGGAAACTGAGTATTACGATGTTCTTGGTGTGAGTTCGTCGGCTTCCGAGGAGGAGATTCGCAAGGCTTATTATGTTAAGGTCCTTTTGATCAACACATGTTTGTTTTAACGCCAAGGCTTTTTATGTTGCTATTGCAGACTTTCAATATAACGTCGTGTTCGTAATTTTCCTTCTTTGCTTTTTTTTTTCTTCTTTCTTTTATTTCTTTTCTAAATCTTGATTTTAGCTATAAATCACGCTTCCCGGTTTCTTGATGGTACGATCTGATATTCTTGAAAACTTCTTTCACTGTTCTGTTTGGTTTTAGTTTTAGACATTTAATTTATGTGCATTTAACGACATTGACGTCAGGATCAGTCAAGGGTATAGTTTGTGGATGAATGACTGACGAGTGTTGAAATTTGTGCAGGCGAGACAAGTTCACCCAGATAAAAATCTAAATGACCCTCTGGCCGCCGAAAGATTCCAGGTGAGTTCATGCTTTCTACTGGGAATTACTACTGTTCTACTTTATTTTCAGTACTGCCAAATGACAATGGTTCCTTTGTTACATATAACATTTTCCACATGGAACCAAATGAGATTTTGCTTTCAACTCATGAGATTTAATCCTATTATTGATACTTTTTTACCTCCATCTGATTCTGGGTTGCATCCGTGAGTGCATGCATACATATATATATATATATAGACACTTTATAAACTTCCTTTTCTGCGGAGTTAGTGAAAAAAATGATGCTAAATTTTGGCAGGTCCTTGGTGAAGCTTACCAAATCTTAAGTGATCCAGTGCAAAGAGAAGCATATGATAGAAATGGAAAATACAGTGTATCGAAGTAAGATTCTGACATTTGTGCACCTTCATCAGCACATTTTTTCATGTTGTTTCTTTAGCACTTAGTTTCCTTCAAGTTCTGTTTGATCAACAGAGAGCAAAAGAAAAATGACCCAGTAAGCTGATGCTTACATCTGGAGCAAGTAATCATTAGATAAAGAAGTTAGAAATTTCAGGTTTTCTATGTTTCTATTCGAGTGGTTTATAGCTCGTGGGCAACACTTTTTTATGCACTCCAAACGTAATGTACTCCAATCAAAATTAATTTTAAAATCACTTTCATTACACACGTATATTTTTCAAAATCGCTTCCAAACTTGCTATATGGAATCAACATCTATCTATTCTGCCAAGTATATACATGGAGCTCATGATATCAAAATAGATTTAGACTACTTTTGCTTTCCTGTACTTTTTGTTTGCTTGAAAATCTGTGGTCTATAGTAGTTCCTCTTCTCAAGGGTGATCTGTTCTCTAAATAATTTGATGCCTATGTTCATCAGGGAAACCATGCTTGATCCAACAGCTGTATTTGCTCTTCTTTTTGGAAGTGAGTCATTTGAGGATTACATAGGACATCTAGCTGTGGCATCAATGGCTTCTACTGAATTAGCTGGGGAGGACAACAATCCTGAAAAACTGCATGATAAATTGAAGGCAAGTAAATTCACGTTGATGACTTCCTAAACTTTCAAAATCTAGAAGTGTGTTTGTCTTTCCTTCAAGGTGATACATTAAACTAAAAGAAATGAAGTTTTCTTCTCCATTTATGCTTGGCAGTTCCATCAGCTGAGTGGATTACAGTTAGAATCATGCTGCTACTACATTTAACCTGGAAAAGAAATTTTGGATTTATGACCAAGAATAATTTTGGTCTGGATTTATATTTTTGTCAACCATGTTTAAATACAAAATTTATCTAACAGATCAAGCCTTGTTATAGCTTCTAAACATGTCCAGCGAACAGACAAAGTACTGCATTCACTTTTGGAATATAGTCTGTCATGGATACTGCTAAAAATATTTGGTGAATGCTCAAAGGTGTAGGGATGATATATTCCTGCTCTGTTATGTTTCCTAGTTAGATATTTTACGTTCTTTTACTAGCTTTATATCAAAGCAATCTCCCCTGTTCTTGGCCATTAGCTCTATTGTTCATCATGACATAGAAATGTTGCTGTGCGTGAATCCTTCTTGGTATGAGATGTGCCTGCTCCAATTTATTTCAAACTTAGCCATGACCATGGCCTAGAATCCTTTGGCTTTCTGCTGGGATCAGTTAGATTATTGGATTATTAGGTCCCTTGCTGTTTAGAAGCATTTACAACTATTTAATGCAGGCAGTCCAGAAAGAAAGAGAAGAAAAGCTTGCAAGAACGCTGAAGGATTTTCTTAATCAATACGTCCGAGGTGACAAAGAGGGATTCTTGCAGCATGCAAAATCTGAAGCTAGGCGGCTGTCTGATGCAGGTAAAATTTCTCTTTTTCATACTCTTTCTTTTCTATCCACTCGAGAGCTCTTTCTTCCTGGGACATTGTAATTATCTACTGAATGATATTCTATAAACTTGGTGATTTATCGAGTTGCTATTTATGAAATTCATTAGTTCATAGAAGGTCTGTAGCTATCGGTATATATTGATTAACAAAGCAGCATGGTGTAAGTTCTGCATAACTCGTAAGCACAAGAATATGCTTTAGAAGAAAAAGCATCAAAGTTGGTATCTGATAATATGGGACTCCTAATATATCTCCATAGATCAATTTACACAAAAAAGGAAAAAATTTGAGGTATAACTGCAGCATAAATAAGAATATGCACTAAATATCTACTTGGACACGGTTTCTACCTTGGCTGTGAATCGTAAGAAGTAAGAGATCCTTCAATTTTTACACATCATAATAAAATGCATAACATTACGTAAGTATAATTCCCAAAATCCATTTGTTTTAGGAATAAATTCAACATGCTAATGCATAAATTTGCAACTACTTGTGCAAAACTAAGTGATGATGTGAATGATTTATCTCTCGAGAAAATGTAGCTTTTGGAGTAGACATATTGCACACAATTGGGTACATATACTCGCGACAGGCTGCTCAGGAGCTTGGAAAGAAAGCAATTTATCTTGGGGTGCCATTTTTAGCTGAGTGGGTTCGTAATAAAGGACATTTCTGGAAGTCACAAATCACTGCAGCAAAAGGTATCATAATACCAAAACTAAGTTTGATGCTTGGGAACGTACTTGCTTGACTAATTATGTTGAGATACAAATTCAGGTGCTTTTCAGCTACTACAACTTCAAGAAGACATTCGAAGACAATTTAACATGGATGGCAGTGCCCCTGAGAATGATGTTGAATCACATATTCGTTTGAACAAAGAAACATTGATGAGCTCATTATGGAAATTGAATGTAGTAGACATAGAAGTAACCCTAGTACACGTGTGCCAAATGGTGAGGTTCTGTTTCTTTGGCTTGAAGAACTTGGCCATGTTTCTTATTACTTTCTTTAAATGATAGTCATTAATAAAACAAGATAATCATACTCGCCATTTCGTTTCATAATTTCCACATGAATCATTTATCTTGCCATTATATTTGATTTGTCTGCAGGTGCTACATGAAAATAATGGGAAGAAGGAAGAACTTAAGGCTCGCGCTCATGCTCTAAAATGTTTAGGGAAGATATTTCAGGTGCCAGTTTTATTACGATTTTTTGTAGGCTTTGCTGCAATTCTTGTTCAATCTTCTGCATATACAGTATTTATTTGCTGCATCGATGTTCTATTCCCAGGTAAGCAGAAGGACAATAATAAACTTTGCAAATCAACTCTGGAAATGAACTTGGCTCAACTGAAATTGAATTGATAGTTCAAGCATCACCTACTTATATTTTTCAAATTAGCAAGAAAGCCTGGTTTCCAGCTTTCTCGGAAGGCTACAAAGGATAGCCGCCTTAATGGAAAATAGAAAAAGAAAAAGAAGTTTGTCAGTAATATGGCAATAACGCGGTACCAGATGATTTCACTTTCTAATGAAGTAAAAAAGGGATTGAATGGGGTAATGAATTAAACATATTATGCCATAAAAGGAAAAGATTTTGGGAAAGAAGAAGCAAAAAAGCTATAGGGTGTATTACTGAACATTCGTTGGAGTATAGCGGCCAAGCTGATTGATGTCCCTAATTTTTTGTTTTTTCCTTGCCCATCAGGAAAAGCAAGGGCGAAATGGGGCCACATCAGGGAGGAAAAATGATACAGAAACAGATGATGATGGAAGCAGTTCTGATAGCAGTGACGAAGATGATTCACCCAGAGCGCTTTCATACCGCACGCCCATACTTACTCAGGTATGTTGCAGGACTTCATTTATAATGACTTCCATGAATGTGTTAAATGTGAAATTTACAAATTAGGAATCCAAAATCACAGTGAAAAGAGGAAGAATTTGGACAGATGGGGTGATTTGGTTTAGGATCACTAAAAGATGTTATTGACTGTTGTAGACAACTAATGACGAAAGAACTTAAGAGTTTGTTCATGCAGGGTATTGGTAGACTCTTCAGATGCCTCTGCAATCCAGCATTCGATGTGGACGATGATGAAATTGTATACAGAAGTAAATGAGGAGGGGATGATAACAGATTGCTGTGTTGTCAAAGTTTGATAATGAATACGGAAACAGCAACGAACATTTTTTCATTTGAGGATTCAGTTCTAATAGCAGAATGGCGCAAGCCATTTTGGTTTGTGTTGGATTCTGTACTGCAAAAACAGTCTGTGCAGAGACATAAAACATCGGATGACATTTTATTAAAAGGGAAGCATCAACATGACACCATCAAATGTAAAAAATACTCCTACCTCTTATTTTTAGTGCTTGCTTCATTTGTCAAACTAGTCCAAGCAAAATAGTCTGCCACAAGCTACTCCGACCATGAGACTTGGAGGTCTCTTTTTCTTCTTCTTTGCAAATTAAGCTTTATTACAGTATATGAACGAACACACCCACATATATATTGGTTTCATTTGAGTAGACTCCTGCTTTAACATATTATTCAACAAAAATATATTAAAATTCATACCCATGAAGACCCAAGTGCCAAATTTCATTTATCAGGCCATGGCAGAACAGAGAGCTAAAAATAAAAAAACTTTAACATAAGGCATGATTATTTTAGGGACACTTCAGGACATAACAGGTTTATATTTCCACTGCATAATTATCCACAATCCATAAGCAAACAAGGTAAACTTCCACCTACTTCAATTCAAAAATTTAGAGCAGACAAGCTTGGGCTTATATACAAAGCCATACAAGAAAGAAACATCTGCAATTTGCAGCCTACCTTCCAACAGAACTCTATATACATAAGGCACCCTTCTTCCTTATCTATGCCCACAAAAAGAAGAGTGTGTGCCTGAAACCTTACTTAATTCATGCCAATTAATGAGCTGGATGAGGAATGTTGCTGGCTGTGCGGTGTGCTTGGAACGCACAGGCACAATGTACGGATGTTAGGTTCAGACAGCCACTCATGACCAACGAATGCCTCCCGGAGCAGGTATGAAGTGCGGGAAATGTATCACAAAGTGCCTGAACAGCAGGTGGGGTGAGCGCTGTGCACTGGCTGATATTCAGACTCCTCAACCCTTCTTCCTCAAACCTTCCTTTCATGGACTTCCAAATCCCTGGTTTCTTCACTCCGTTCCGGGCTAGTGAATATATGAGTTCATATATTGCTCTGTCTGTGATATTTCTGCAATAGTATAGCCCAAGGGATGCCAGATGGAGACACCTGTTTGCCAAAGCAACCACACTTTCATCTGCAGTAAAATAACCAAGGTCAATGCCGGTCACATTCCACAGCTGATAATGACAGTAGCCCTTTTTAATAACAAGTGAAAAAACTCCAGCTTCTACATCAAATTATTGGATCATTGTTCTCAGCTGCCACCATACAGCTACCATTGACAAAAATAACCATACTTAACTTTTCAAGTTCTAAATTTGTTTGCAACTATCATTACTTAATGATAAGAGAAACTATTATCCTAAATAAACAAATAGATTTTCTGGGGAAAAAGTATCCTAGGGCTTAGTTAACCTTGGCCTTTTTATTTATATCCTTGTTTGACATGCAACTTGAGGCAAAAAACTTATCTGCTTCATTAATAAGGTCTTATATCAAATGCAAAGTTGCTATCCATGACAGCTTCTACATTCCAGAAAAAGAAAAAATAACTAGCAAACTAGCTTAAGTAACCTTTACCAATCCAGAAGTAGTTTTTACTGATACAAACTTTTCACAAAATATAAACTATTAGACAAAACACTAGCTTAAGGATAAAGCACTGCATCTTTGGTTGACAGCAAAATATGTTAACCCTTTAACATTCCTCAACATTTTTGCTGACAATGCCAAGCATTCTTCTTAGGACTTCAAACCCTTGCTTCGTCAGTGGCTTGATGAGGATATCAGCCAGCTGTTTTTCAGATTTGCCATATTGCAAACAGATTTCTTCATCCTTCTTTTGCTTCTCTCAAAAATGAATCTCAAAAAAATTGAAGACTATTTGATTTCCAGTCTCCATCAGACATAAAGCTTTATCTGATGTCTCTATCTTGTTTTGCAACAGTACTGCCACTTATACGACTTCTAATTCTGTCATCATACCTACTTTAAGCATATTGAGCTGGACATCCGCTTTGTCCAGAGAACGGGTCAAGTACAATAGTGGTTTGCCACATTGCTAGTTAAGATCAGTGACCTATTATATTCACCAAGGATCTTTCTTCTGCAAGGTTTAATCATATGAGATCCAACCTCTACATGATAACTTGCATAACTTGCAGGGGGAAAAGGGTTAAATGTATCCTTTTTCTTAATCTGTCATCAATCCTTTTTTTCCAAAAGAAAGAATATAGTATTAAACAGTACTAACGAGCTATAACTCATATACAAAAAACTTTACAAATCTATCAAAAATATCACTTGAGTCCCTTAAGTTCTCACAAGTACAAAGAGGATGACGCTTAATGAGAAAGCCAAAGGTCTAGAATCTAAATATCTCTTTTTTTTTGGGATAATAGAATCTAAGTATCTTTAATCCCATCAAAAATAATTCTACACCCTGAAAAGCTCTTCTATCTTTTTCTTTCCATCTAATCCATAAGGTAGCGAAATGGATAAGACCTAAGTTCTTGCCCATGGATGTCTCTCCAAGCCCATATCTCCTCTTTGACCTGGCAAGCCACAACCCACTCCACCCCAGGGAAATATAAGCCAAAGACCAAAGCTAATAAGAAAAAGGATCCTATAGGAGGAGATGCTTGACAGACTCTGCAGCTCTCTTGCATAAATAGCATCCACTCACATGCCTTTCTCCTTTTAATCAGATTGTCCATAGTTAAGATACAACTCTTTGTATTGGTCTTCCAAAACAGTTTTCATGGGAAGTCTTGGTTAGCTATTCTGCTCATTGTCAAACAGAAGTAATAAGGTTTTATCAAGACATTCCTGTTTGAACTAACTTTAAAAAATTGCTCATCCAAGGATTCAGAAAGTCTTCTCTGTATATAGTTCATGTTTACTAATAATCTTGTATTATATCATTAAGTTTCTATACTCTCATCCTTTCTAAGCCATAAATAGCACAATTATCTAATCAATAAGAATCATTCAAGAATTTTTTTTCTTCACACCTGTTTACATGTTCAGAAAAAAGACTTGCTTGTTTTTTACTTTTACCAAAAAACAAGTAGGTTAGGGTAGTTGAGTTTATAATGCAGACTACATTTCACGTTAAAGCCCATGTTAATCAAGCCTAACTCCAGATAGAAAAACATAGAGAAAGTCAAGAAGCTAGGTTCAATTTTACCAGATATATTTCATTCGAACCCTGAAACCATATGGAGCTATAATTGTTATCTAGAGAGAAATGTTAAAAAGGGAGTCAAAATATTCTGAAAAAGCATCTGGTCAAGCCAGAATAATTTGTTGGATACCCAAGTGGTTTAATTATACTCAAGAGAAAACTATAGTTTCATTAATTGGTTTTAGCCTATTTTGAAATAAAACTACTATAATTTATTTTGTGACAGTTCAGTACCTTATGGTTTCATAATTTGAAAATGAATAACTTTGTTGCTGTAGTCACAGCATATGACTTGCATGACTTAAGACTCATCTTTTACAAAGAAATTGTCTTTTTAACAAAATCTGCTATTTCTTCTTTATTCTGAAAAATAATCACCTTTGCAACTAGTCCATAATATATTAAGTCTAGAAATTACACTTCAATGTCACTATTTATTGAAAGCTATAAATTCTTCCACATAAAGCATTGTTAGAGTTTTATGGACTCTTTTCTCTAGAGTATAATTAAACTATTATATTTACTCCTTTTGTCTAATAATAAAAGCTTAGCATAATAGTGAGAGCTTAAGATATTGAACTATTACAGAACCAACTATAGAGTTGTCTAATAAATAGTTTAAACCACAAGGGGTGAAATTAATAATTTGCTTTATAATCTAAATAACTTATTTTAGACAAAAATTACAAGCATACAACAATACACACCTGTTATGCAGACACAGCCACACAAGTCGACATTCCGGAGATCAGGGCATCCATATGCTAAACTCATAACTCCTAAGTCACTCACACTTTCACACCAACCCAGATTCAAAGACTGTAATTGGTTGCAGTTGCATCCAATAGCCTGCATGTAATTATATAAATAGATCTAAGGATTTTGTCTTGTAAAGGGGCATGTAAACAAATCAATTCATTTATACCTGCAGTGCAGTGTCAGATGCAGCTTTTACACATCCACAAAGATTTAAAACTTTTAGTTTCCGGCAAAACCCTGTCAAGTATGCAAGAGCATTATCACTGAATGCGGTACAGCCACTGATGTTGAGTTTAGTGAGGTTAGGGCAACCATGGGCCAACGCACAAAGAGCGCGATCACTTAGCTTGAAGCTCTTGCTTAGGTCCAGGTCATGGAGATCATGACAATGATTTGCTATTGTCTCAATAGCAATATCCTCAATTTGTGGTTTATCTTGCCGCAGTATCAGCGTTTGCAATTTGGTGAATCTAGGAACAAGAGATAGAACTAAGTTGTTCATGTTGTTTTTGCACCTGAAAGAGAGAAAAGCAAACAACATTTCATCTTATATATCATGAAAGAAGAGCAGATAAATTTGGTAAAAGATCCAACGAAAGAAGCATAAGAATGAACAACTGGCAAAAGATAAACAATTTAACAAAGTAATATATAACCAGAAAAAGGGAATACTAAGAATGTAAGTAAATTAAATTTGACAGATATGATTTAATGATATTCCTTAAAGTCACATGTAAATATAAAATCCAAAAAAGTGCTTACCAAAAAAGTGCTTAAACAGAGGTTACGAGCATAATAACCAAATAAACATTATCTCTATATTTATGAAACAAGATAATAAAGAACAATAAGCACACATTTAAGAACCATGAGAGTAAACAACCCACTAATCAGCTTCCTAGGATGAGGATGAGCAGAAGTGATTTTGCATCATCCAGATATATGCAATCAATCTAACATGACCTGGTAAGGCCTTCAAACAAACAAAACACAATTACTCTACCCAGAATTATTAAACAATAAGCTTCAGCACGAGAAGCCAAAGCACTGAATTGGATAGAAAAATCTCTAAGGGTATTAATAAACATAGAAAACCAGTAATTATTCTTAACCTTGATCTTTGTCCGACTAGATGCTACAGTATGATATGCGTAAAACAATGAAGCATACCGAAAGAAGGGTAACAACCAAGTGCATCTAAGGTATAATTAAGCACTTAGCATCTACAACTTTAGTATCCATCAATAACTGAAGGAAACTAGCCGAGTTCTGAGGAAGAATGTGAAAAAAAGCTAACAACATCCTTCCAAGTTCCTATGCCAGTCGTGATTAGGACGATACAATTTTCCATGTTACTGCATTATGGTAACTCTTACTACATGGGACAATAATTTATTATCAGCAAAATGAGAATGTATCAATCAGCAGATTATGTTTTTTCAAAAGTAACCCTTGTTCAAGGATGATACGATTTTCATCAGGGATATGACAAGAAGTGGGATGTATAACTTATTGATGGGTAGATGCCAGAGGCCTTAATTCCTGTCTAATTTGATAGATAATTCATTGTTCAACATGACCAGCAAAATCATGATTTATAACTGCAGATAAATCCACAACAACAGGGGATCATCAAAGTGGCAATATATATTATATTGTTCTTCGTTCTCTTCCTCCAATCTTGATCTCCTACTTGAGCTCACAGAAAGCGTTACCCAACCAGAGAAAAATGTACGAAGGAGAAACAAAAGACATGTAGTAATAATAAGCCTTTTAGAAGATCAACAGGATCCTCAATAATAGGAAAACAAACCAGAAAATGAATATTCAGCAAATCCAAGGAATATCGGCATCCTTCTTGAACGAGAGATAAGATGAGAATATACACATAGACACGGGAAAGAAACATATACCACGAGAGAGACAGATGGGTCAGGCCAAAGGAAATGGCATCCCTCCACCCACTACAGACGCCAGAAGCCATGATTACTGTCCGATCATCAACAAGCGAAATGATTCTCAACAACAGCTCCATCGGGATATCCTTCCACTCAGTGATCACGACGCCCTCCATCTTCATTTTCTCAACTCCAAGCCCGTCAATAGCACCGCCAACCATCATCAACCTCTCGAAGCACAAGTTCAAGTCCACGGTACTGACTTTAGGTTCTCCGCCCATTTCGCACTCCGCCTAGCACCGCTTGCACAATTTTCCACCCGTAATTGATAAAAACTCCTCGAGTCTACTGCCAAAGGGTCATAGAGAGCGAAAGATAACAATCAGATAAGAATTCTACAAATTCCAACACCTTGGAATAAGTAAAACGTCCGATAACACGACACCTAAGCTAGAAACTTTCATACTCCATGTCTCAACCCCTGAAGACTACGCGGGATACCCAAAAAAAAAAAAGAAGAAGAACCTCTTCACGAGACCATGCATTGAACCTCACAGCTTATACCGTTAAGGAATAGAAAGATTTTAACGATAAACAGAGAGACCTTAAAAAGGAGGCAAAATTCGAAACACAAGTAGGAAATCTCCACCGCTAAGCTCAAATTTACAGTGATAAAATCAGAAACCAGTTATTAAAGCAAAATAAAACAAGCAATTAAACGTAAACAAAGATTACTACTTTTCAGCCAAGAGCAAAATGTAAAAAAAAAAAAAAAAAAAAAAAAATTAATAATCATTCATTTGCAGCAAAACAAATTAAAAAAAAAATCAGTATTAATCAAAACCAAAAACGCTCAAGTCAAAATAGCTGAGTTCAGCCGTTTTTTCTTTTTTTTTTTTTTTTCCCAATAGATCAACATGAACCAAACAATACATATACATAACGTAAAGAAATTCCTAATTGCATTGAAATTGCAGAAACAGGATTTTGATCATACCTGTTCTTTCTTCATTTTTCTTCTCTTCTTTTTACTTTCTTTTTGGCTTTCTTCAGTCTTGTGACTCGGGAGCTGTGCGAGAGCCAGGGGGAAGGCAAGGGGTCGAGGTGTTTATTAAGATAGGACAGGAGGGAAACAATCAAGCAAAGAGAAACGTATCGGGTACGAACTAACAACGCATATGGTGCCACGTGTCGTGTTCTTATACGTAGTCCGAGATGGCAAAGACGTAGGCCCCACGCATACGAGGTGGTATTATTTCAAAAATTGGAACTCAGATATAATATTATTTTTATTTTTGTAACCTTTTTTAATATATCATATTATATTAAAAAAATATTATTATAAATAAAATAAATTAAATAAAGGGGAGAAAATAAAAAGAATTTTTCCTCTAAAAAGAAAAAGAAAAAGAGAAAAATTGGATGGTCTGTAGAGTTGTGTAGGCGTGTGGAGAAGCTTCTATTTGTATAAAATCGAAGCACCGTCAGGTAGGGAGGTAGCTATTCAGGATAAGCATATAATAAAATAATGTATGCTGAATTTAGATTACGTATAAATTGTAATATATATATATATATATTTTTTTTTTCTTGAATAAGAAAAATATTTTTAAGGGATTTTAAAAATATTTTCTTAAAAAAATGTTGCGAATTTATGAGGTATGTAAGTACCATTTTGTAATTATCGAAAAGTTTTTACATTATAGGTAATAAAGAGTTCGACTTTCTCCGTATTAGGAGAATAATAAAAGAATAAGTAAATAACAAAATTTAAATACATATAACATTGGATATCGTAAAATTTAAATTGAGTAAATAAAGAATTCTATCGTGAATATTGGCTCACCCGAACAGGGTATTAAAGAATAATATATTTTAACGCTTATATTAGACGGAGTATGAGTACGATCTGTTTCACCCTTATACTAGACGGAATATTGAGAAATGATATATTTTAACATTCAAACTGAATATAATACGAGGACGATCCGTTTCACTTTCGTACTGGACGGAATATTGATGGAAGATATATTTTGACGCTTATACCGAACAAGATATAAAAACAGTTCATTAATTAAAAATATTAAATAAAAATTCATATATTATAGGAACATCCTTATAGAAAATCGAATTCAAAAAAAAAAAAAACTTAATATAATTATGATAGCTCGAAGTTTCATATCATATTATATATATATATTAATTATTCTGTAATTAAATTGATCTTGCCTATTATGGTTGTGTAATTTTATTACTAAGTAATGAATAGAATGTAAATATATATTTTTAATTATCAAAAACAATAAATCAAATACGGATTTAAATAGGACTACCAAAGTATTTAAAAATTTATCATCAGATGAATTTAATTTAAATTTTCAAACAAGAGAATTATTGTAGTTATTTTAATTTATTATAATTTTATTTAAAAAACTTTATTATTTCAAATAATTATTTCAGATTTTATCAATTTATCATATAATAATACATAAAACTTATTAGCAATATAATAGTTATTTATAATTTATTATAGTTTTATTTAAATTTTTTAAAAATAAAAATTAAACAATTATAATAAATTATTATTAATTATCGTCAGTTACAACACACTTCCCATCGCTCAAAAAGAAGAACGATGACCAAAGACGCATCAGCGCTCCGCAGTTGGTCCTTTTTCACTCCGTCTCTGCGTCTCTTCTGTCTCTTGCGCGGAGAACAAAGTTGCATTATTTCCCTCCAAAAAGCTTCAGTCTCCTTCCCTAGATTTGTTTATGGATTCTGCGCTGCTTTTCGTCACAGGTATATTCCTTTTATTGACGGAATTGTTTTTCTCTTCTTTCCAATCGTTTTTCTCCTAAGTTTCAAATCTCAATTCTACTTTTCTTATCTTGGATGGCTCTCTCCGTAGACAAGGGGACACGGAGGGGATAAACCGTGCTCCCTAATCCCTTCCAGCTTTTAAAGAAACGAACCAGTCTTTGGAAGGGGATTACGTGATTGTGAGAGAGTTCCAATTATTTTAGTTGCTGAAGAATTCTTTGTTATTGTTTTGGGTTATAGAAGAATTTGGACTTGTCTGCTTAATTGTCTGTTCCATTTATTTTTCTTTTCAAAACTGTTCAGTTATCAATTATTGCTTACTTGTATTATGTATATCCTGCCAAGCAAACCTTCTGGACATGGCTGTTCGTTAAGCGATCGGTTGGCGTATATTTTTCCATAGGAATATGATATAGCCGTGAAATTGCAGACAATATACACGTACATTGACATTGACATTGATGATGGTGTTATTGGTTGCTGTACGCTGCTCTATGAATAGGCTTCACCTTATCTATTTGGATACTTTCTACATGCGCTGCCTCGAGAACAATATTCTTTATGTGTTTGAACCAAGTTCACTCCAGTTTTATCTTGAATATCTTGTAAATAATTTAACCCACTTTCTACTGCATTCTTAATGATTTATATTCTAGAAACTTAGGGCTTTGAAAACTTTACTGTCTACAGAACTATTCGTGCTTCATTTTTGGATATTATTTCAACTACTATAATGGATTGAGTGATTGCGAAGTCTCTTCAACATTGTTGCACTGTGTTGCTTACCTGAATGTTGACCGTAGACCCTTATTCTAGTTGTACTTCACATGCTTTCTGAAAAGGAAAAACAAATAATACTTTTAGGAACAAGCAAACCTCTCTTATCTTTCAAATTCACTTACTGCCATTCTAAGTCAAATAGTATACTTGGTCAAGTCATAAGTTCCAATAAACTAAGCAAGCTTCTTGCTTCAGTTCTATTCGACATGAAACAACTTAGAAGCTCCAAAGCCTTAGCTTTAACCTGCACCGTCACACATTTTATACATGATAGGCTTTGCCCTTATTTGTTTCAGAACGGAATTATGATTATATACATTACGGTACATCTGTAAGTCATATCCACATGATTTTCAAGCCAAGAACTTTTCCAACAAATTCTCAAAGAAGAAGCTTACTTTAGCCCATCCCTTGGCCTCAGCTGGTGCCTTTGCACTGGATGGAACCTTTTTCACATTAAGCATCATGGTGTGTCCAATTTCTTTACGTAGTGCTTCGATGGTCTTCATGTCTACTGGATTCCCTGAAGCATCTCTCACATAGAATACATTCATAGCTTGCTCCCCGATTGTTGTCACACCTGCTCTTGTAACTGATAAGCCATTCTCCCTCAGAATTCTTGTTACTTCAGACAGCAAGCCTACTCTATCTTTTGCACAGAGTTCTAGGCTTAGACCCTGAGATCAGTAGAATCAATTAAGATGTACATAAAAATTATTAAAGAAAAATAGTTTAAGGCTATGTTTGGAACCAATTTAGAAATTTTGTGAAATTCATTTACTTTGTAGTCAATATCCATAAATTGATAAGCCTCTTCAGAAATTTCCATTTTTGATCTTAAAGTTCTGATTCCTTGTCCATAGGTTCTGATTACTTTTTTGGTTCCTGTTCTGTCTAAAAGACTCTGGTTAGACAGAGATTTATAGATCAGGGCAGTTGGGAAAATTAAGCCCCTTCCACGTTGCTAGCAGCTGAATGTTTCTCCTTTTTTTCCTCTCTCTCTCTCTCTCTCTAAGGAACTTCCTCTCTCTCTTTTTTTTGTTGTGTGAAAAGAAAGCATAAGTTTTCAGAATTGAACTATGATGTTGATAGTCTTTAAAGATTCATTCCTTATCTTCTTCGATTCTTCCAATCGGAAGGATTATGATAGTGGCAACTCTTTGATAAAAGCTTTAATTTTGCTGAATGGGCTTAGGTTATTTTCTGGCCTACATGCTAGATCAAAAGTGTGGCTTTTCTGGTATATATGCTTAGTAGCAAGTTGTTCAGTGACTTGAACCTAATGCTTTCTAGACTCATCTTAATATCCTTTTGCACAGGTTGTATGTAAACAATTCCATTATTAGTTACAGATGACAAAACTGAAATAGCCAAAAGTATAGAGTGCTTAATATTAGATCTGTGACTAATAGCTTTTTCTCCCATTTATACCATATTCTTTTTTATTATTACTTGTGCAAAACTTCCAAAAGTGACTTTTCAGTTTTTCCAGAACAAAAAACCATTGAGTCGTTGAAATTATTTAAATCCAAAATGGATTTTCTTCTTAGCATAACCGTTGAAGATTGTTTGAGTACTGATATTTTGGGCTTATAATATGATATTACATGTTAGAATATAAATAATTAATTTAAATTATTTCTTACTACCTTAAACTATTAAAACATTTAGTTGTTCAAATTTATTATTTCACGGAGGAAGAGAATCCTGACATAAATTCTATTATTTCCAAAAAGAGAAAAAAGTTCTGAGCTGTAAAGCAGATGTAGGAAATAATAAAAGGGTAAATAAGCAAGTTAGTTAGGGTTGCTACTCACCTCACTTACTCTTCTTTGGATTGCAGCTTCAAGACATTTGATAACCCTTTCCTTCTCTCCTTCAGTATCAAGTGTACAGCCATCCATGTGTCGGATAAAATACTCCTGCAAGTTACACAAGCTTAACTTGGAATAAATTCTTATTCTTTCCATTAAGAAGCCACTTAAAATACATGGGTCTCCACAGTGAAACTGAGCTTCTAACAGGATGATTTTGAAACTCCTAAATTTGGCATGCAAGAACATGCAGTATATCAGTTTAACTGCTTTGGAAATGGAAATTATAATTATTTCTAATAGTATATCGATGTGTATGCAAAACTAAATTAGACATGCATGCTTCTTGGACAACCAGACTAAATAAAGAGCAAATTGAGCAGCGATTGTGGTTCATTAAACATTTATTAGATGACATGTCACTATTGATTGTACAATGAACAAACTATTTATTGGAAATAATTGGCGGCAAAAGCAGTATTATCTAGGAAGATGAAATATACACCGCCAACAAACTGAGCACCTACGCTTTGAATTCTGATTACACTGCTTGATCTTACATAATTGCAGCTAGCTGATATAGAAAATTTTGCAGGTGATTTTCTTGTGAAACTAAACCAGAAAATAATCGTGGGTTTACCTGTGAAGCACTTGGACCATCAGATGAGATGGTGGCATGGAAAACGACATATTGCATGTCTGTGAGTGTACAGACAATGTCAAACATAAGTTTAGCTCGATCCTTGCAATGGACACTAACTACTGAGTATCCCTTTTCCTCACAGCGTTCAATAGTAATCTTTGGTTTTAAGGAGAGAGGATAATCAACCTCTGGTGTTACTCCACTTCCACTACCTTCGTAGTCTCTATCAGCAAATAACATCTGGTGAAGTCGACGATCAACATGCGTGAACCCCATGGAGAAACTGGTGCGAGCCACTCTCTCATCATCCTCGCACCCACGCAAGATGTGCTTTAGCTGTTCCTTCATGAGAGATAATCTGGTTGGGTCATCCACAGCACGGCATGTGGCATCATCATTGACATACAATACACATGCTATTCGCTGATTGTGCGTCCAGACTTCTGCAGCAACCACATTAAAGTGGAGGTTGGCAAGAACAGCAGAGATTTCAGATAAGAGGCCAGGACGGTCCTTGCCAATGAGTTCAATGGCTGTGTGATCCCCAACAGAGTGCACACCCACCCGTTTTCCTGGCCATGTACTCAGTCCATCTCTGGTGTGGCCCTTTGGTCCTAGAGCCTTTTGAAAAAATGAAACAAGTTGCATTCAGTATCTAAATTGCAGAAATTAATAAGAGCACGGAGCTACCAATCTGCCTTTTAATAGGGCCCTTAGAGGAAGTCTAAATTGAATGGCCATGATCTTTAAGTATTTCATAGATGCTTATGCTAGTTAGGCATGTAACACTATACAGGGGAGTGTTTTCCTCCGTACTATGCATCAGTGATTGGGACAGACAGGGTTGGACCGGAGCTTTCCTCACATTACTAAATATTCAGACATGATTCCAGTACAACATTGAGTTTGAGTAACCTAATTGACGCATCTAAGCATCACTCTTTCTGTATCAAAATTGACATGTTTGCAATCTTGGTTTCCGTGATTCAGATAGGCGAAGGCATCATTTGTTGACACGAGGAATGTTCAGTTCAAATGGGAAGGGGATAACATAGAGGTGTGGCAGAGAGTGCTTGTTAGGAGATGCATGAGAAGAAAAGAGGTCTTTGTGAATGAGTTAAATGAGAAAGAACACTAAGAGAAAATATTAGAAACTGAGTTTTGATGGATGTATTGGAGAATTCATAATATGAAGCCCAGGACTTTCTCTTCTTCATGCAACGAGGTCAGGTTGGTGCTGTATGCCTCCCTGCCTTCAGTGCCTAATTTTTATGTCACCTGGTTACATGAAATATCTGTTATGGTGATACTGATAGCAGTTACAAGTCTTATAGTCTGGTCGGTGTCCTGTTTACGTGTGAAGCTATTGGAGACAAAAGCTTATGGTAAAGGCAATAAAAAAACAACATACCTCCTCAATGTATGCAATGGTTTTGACATCAGTAACCTTGTTTCCTTGCTGATCGGTGACATGGAATACTGTTTGATCAAAGAGAAAGTAAACTTGTCACTTTATTCTCTTCCACGAGAGCGGGTTAAAGGGGTAAGAAGTTATCTTTTTTCAGTTATGGTCAATTGCACATCAGACTCATTACAGGTAGCAAAATATGGAAGGAGTAATAGAAACTAATCACCATTTTTGAAAAGCTTGTTCTGAGAATAAAATACATACCATCCATGAACCATCCGCCATCAGAGGAGATGTAAGCTTTGGTGATAATGAGATCAAGGTCTGTTAGGACTTGCACAACTTCAAGCAATATTCCTGGTTTGTTCAGGCTGTCAACCTATATCCATCAGCTTCTATAAATGCTACCGCCTTAAAATTTTAGTGAAGGAAAAGTTCATCTAAGCATGTCATAGGAATAAATAACGCAAACAAGCATGTTCTGTTTTTAGCCCCTATATTGTTAACTTCTATAATTCTTCCTTTTTCTTGTTTTTTTTTTTAGTGTTTTTTTAGCAGTAATCCGAACCAGCTATTGTTGGGTGAATAAATTCACATTCATCTAGAAAGAAAATCCAGTGACTGGTGTTAACTCAGCTTGAAGAACCAGAAGTCTTACTTTTCATTGAATATAAGTTTACCTTGACAAGAGTGCAGTCTTTGCAGCTCGAGTTATCCACTGAAACCCTACAAACAAGGAAGAGTGAGAAAGGTAACTAATCTAAAAGCAAGACAACTCCTGAAAATTGCATTTGAATGTTTATGACCAATCAACCTTGGAGGATTCATTCTGGTGTTGAAATTCTCGTACTCAGGATCGAAATACGGCCAGCAAACTCTGGCCATTTCTGAATACAAAATTTCTTCAATAAATCAGATGCCACCTAGCTGTACAAGACAAAAATAAAGAAGGAAATATAACAGCTTACCAAATCAGCTCTTTGATTATTAGAGAAGTAACAATATTACTAGTGTTCAGCAAGTCCTGCTATTAAGGAAGAGAGAATTAGGCACTGGTGGATTCTGAATTGACATAAAACTAGATGGAGAAGATGAGAAACCAAGGAGGGGTTATTTCTGATAACAGAATAGAAATAGAGTGAGTAGTGGTTGGGAGGAAAGCTGCAGAGGTCATAAAGGTGATTTAGTTTAAGGTGAATAGAAAATGAAATTGGAGTATGTTCGAGTAGAAGATAATATGTGAGATTCCCAAATGGGAATCTGAAAAATGAAAAGCTGGTGGCAGCCCAAGGCATCAAAATATACACTGTGAGAGTGGTCTAGTTTGTTTTTTTAATGCTCTGAGAAGTGAAGATTTTATAATGACTTAAGTTTTTTTAAAAAAACTAGATGAATAAAAGAGACATATGAATCACTTACTAAACTAACATGTTCTCTTGACTATTTTCTTTACTTCCTCATCCTCTACAACTTCTTACTAATCTCCTTCTGTCTGTTTCAACTCGACCCTCTCCAACAAATCCAAGAGGTACCCAGAAAGAAAGAAAGAAGGAAAAGAGGAATTCCAATTTCAAATCATGACTGCTCCAGTACCAAAACCATCAAAACTCTTCTGGTGCCTTGGGCAAACACCATTGAACCAAAAAAACTCCCAAGATGAAGCAAAAAAAAAAAAAAAAAAAAACAAAGATTCCCATTTTCTTTTTACTTTGGGTAAATGGTATGAAAATTTTATCTTTCTTTTTTTTTTTTTTAAATATATATATATATATATATATATGTATAAGGGGACCCACGAACAGGAAAGAGCCAGGAGAATGGAAAAACCAAGTTGTAACACTTGCAAGGCAACTAGTAAAGGCCTGTAAGAACACACACCCAAACAAACCTTGAGGTGACATAAAGACTTGGATTCCCATCCTTTCCTTTTTCCAACATCCGTATCCCTACAGTTCTTCCTTCCCTTCCTCATAATCACATCCATCCATTTCTTCCTCCCTCCCTCCTCTGCAATTTTATTTGTCTTTCTTTCTTTCTCCCTCTTCCCTCATCTACTATTTCCAAACCCACCATCAACAGGAGCAGATAACAATTCGTTCGAGGAAAAATATTAGTGGTATAATCAAATGTGAGTTTTATACGGGTACGTACCAGACAGACTGAAGAAGAAGAAGAAGATGATGAAAAGAAACTCTGCGCCGACAACAGCTGCAAATTCTTTTTCATTAAGAAATCTCCATTGCTTGGAGAACTTGGAGTCGGAAGTCACAGGCGTCTACGGAGTGGAGAATCATAATCATAATCATAATCATAATCATAACCATAATATCAAGTAACGAAGAAAGAGTGGTTTACCTTGACGAGTGAAGTGCCTTCGGAATCCAACATACACCCAGAATAAAGGAGAAAGCCTATTCACACCACACTCTGCTTTCTACGTCGGAATCCCACTTCTACACTTCCCTCTCTCTAATGGAACCTTCACTGAAATAATGAGAGATGGCGAGGTGGCCTAAAACCCTTTTTTTTAATATATATTCATATATATATATATATATATCCTCGTTAATTCTTTTTTAATTTATAAAAACCAGTAAATCATGAATTTCGTTCTAGCGTTGCGGCGTCAAAATATTAAAAAAAGAAAAACAATTGGGTGTAATAAAAACACTCTCCCCACTTTCACTCAAGCGCGTGTCTCACGCTCACTTGAAACGTGTGGTCAAGGTTCATTATCGTGTCCACGTGGAGTTCGGACCGACCAGTTAGGCACGCGTGGGACTCAGTGTACGTCGAGGCGCGTTCTCTGACTACTTGTGTACCTGGAAGCTGTCGTCGTCCCACGTTGGGATTTCCTAATCTTAATTAAACCATAATTTAATTTTATTAAACCACGAATTATTCTAGTTTTTTTTTTTTTTAATTAAAAAATATGAACTATAATTTTAATATAATTATTTTAATAAAAAGTTATACATGTGGTAGAGTAATTAACAATAATTTTATAGAAAGTAAAAATAATGATAAAAAAGTAAAATATCTGTGTAAATAAAGTTGATTTATATTTAGAAGAAATAATAAATGAAATATTAGAAAGGAAAAAAAAAATTAATGGTACGCGTATGTATTGCGCGTTATCTTTTTAATAGAATAATACATGTATAAATCACGCGTAACAACTCATTTACAATTTATATTATCGGATAATTGATCACGTAAATTTTATTTTAAGAATACAAAATGTGCAAATTTTGAAACGTGTTAATGTATAACGTACATATCAGTTAACTCTAATCTGTACACAACTCATGTAGTAAATGAGTCGTCTCTAAAATGCATGCATAACCTATTTATAAACAATTTATAATCATAAAATATTAAATGGGTTAACCAATTATAAACTTAAATGAACATATGACATATATTATACATGTTTTATCATGTTAGTACAAAGGTATATATATATATATATATATGAGATCATGCATGTGAACATATAACCACTTTGTTTGGTTTTGAATTTGAAATGTTAATTAGAATTTTCGAATAAATACATGTGTATATATATGTGTGTGTGTGTGTGCGTGGTGTGATGTAAGTAGAGTTTTGAAAGGTGTTTGAAAGTGGGAAGATTGTGGAGGGATAAAAAAAAAGGAGAAATATGGACCGTTGATTTATTACCAAATGATTAGATGGTAGTTTGTGGTCAAATAAATTGTCCAAGACAACGGGGCAAATAATTTGATGGTTGCTCTAAACCAAAATGGAATGTCGGGTTGGATTTTATTGTGGAATCTAAAGCTATGTCTCACATCCAAATGCCACCCATTTTAACTCTTACACACACACATATATATATATATATATATATATCGAAATACCCATTTCATGATATTACATGAATATCATTAGAATTTGTAAAGGATCTTTAAAAGTCCATAATCTTAGACTTACAATACATTAGATTTGTGAGGTATGTATGTATGTATGTATATCCTAGATAAAAGGTGTATATGCAACCAACGGTAATGGAATGGATAAGTAATTAGAGGTCGGCTTTTTATGTTTTTGTGCTAATGATTCAAGCCGTAGGAAACAGAATCGTATTCCAACTTGGTAATTATTAAAACTACAAAAAGTTTCTGAGTGAAGAATTTTTACAAGTTATTAGGGTTTTGAAAAAGTTTGCTTTTGTCTTTTCAATCAATTGGGATCACATGCTTCAATTTTATCTTCTTCTGTTTAATAAGGATTGATGCTTCGTAGAGAAAGGGGGAAATTTTTTGGTTTTGTGTTTAAGATTAGGGTTTGATTCCCCCAACCCATTATTAATTAAGTTAATTAATGTGTTAGAGCATAACATACTTGTGATATCTTTTATTTGAGAATTTTATCTCAGATTTATGTAGTGTATAAATATATATATGTATGTATATTATCTTATGTTCTTCTATGTGTAGGAAATATTTTGCTAAGAACTAATTTGATAACGTATTAAAATCAACATAACTTTTGTTTGGGATTGTTGAAGTTAAAATTTTTTGTTATAAAAAAATTATTTCTCTTTGTTATGATTATAAATTTTTTCTTATTAAAAAGCAAGTATAACGTGATATTCTAATCACACGTTAAAAAAATATATCATTGTTGAGTTATATATAATAGCTTAAATCACACATTAATAATAACTCAAACTTAAGTTTTGTAAGGTTAATGGTTTGAGTTTCAAAAGTTGTTGGACTAATAATATTTTGAGCTACAGTGTTATAAATGATATCAGACTATATGCAATTCGATGACTCTGACTGGTATGATTTTGGACCTTATAAACGTTAGTGATCTATGATTGTGTGATGTGTAATCTTGACAAAAATATAAAAAAATTTGAATGGTGATGATTGTGATGCCTTATCTCTACATCAGAAATATATATGATTATTTAACTTTTTATAAGAGGTTAGCTACTAATAATTTGAGTTAAAACTTTCGAGAATTAGTACTTTGAGATCGAAAAATTGTCGAACAGTGGTGCTTGGGCTCGAGATATTAGGCGATGTTTGGTCATAAAATGTTGAGGAAACTGATTTGATCAATGTTAATGTCTGTTAGCTGTGTTTTGGAAGATGATATTAAGCAAGTCAAACATCAATCAACTCTGAAAAAAAGAAGAAGAAGAAAGTAGAAAACCTATACCAAAATATATTATTCTTCATTTGATAACAAATTTTGCAGCATGATTGAAATGTAAATTTAGTTTATGTAATGATATTTGTTTTTTACAAATGCCCTTAAATCAAAGTATTCTCTGCAGTGCTCCTAACTGTTGGGATTTTTGTCCCATTAACTCTGCAGTTAAATATCATAGAAATGAAGACAGGATTGAGAAAAACAGCAGATTAGAGAATGATTTGATCATAGGAGCAGGAACTGGCCTTTGTGCTAAAATCCTTGAAACAAGAAGAGTTTGTTCAATTATTGCTTTGACAACTGTTTGAGACAAATTCATTGAAAAACTAGTTGAGGATAATTCAGAGGCAACTAAACAAAGTGGTACAGCTATCCTTGTCAAACCCTCATGAATGATTAGGGTTGAGAAGAGAGGAACATGTAATGTATGTGATAAGAGGACATGATTTCTTCTTGTGGCAAAGGACAGGTTGGTCATAAAAAATCTAACATTATCATATCTAAGATGCTAAACAAGCAGACACTTCCACTGATCTCTCCAAAATCAAAGTCAACCTCAGAGTCAAATGCAGGAATCTTATATATATATATATATATATATAGATATAGATATACAGGCTGTATAGAGGAAGCCAAAGGCTCAATCATTCCTCACAGTGTTGGTAAGACCTGTTGGCTAGTCCAATTCCAAAAAGAGAAAGGTAAGTTAGTGGTAGAGACACAAGTCAATGCCCCCCACCTCAAGAAACCCTCTTGCTCTTCAAGTGCAGGTGTCTGTGCTAACGGTGGGACAATCTCCCCATTTGTTGGCATGCAGATATGCCTACATCAACCAGACATCTCTGACTTCATGGAGACCCCCTTCTCTTACACTTTTTATTACCACTGTCAACTCTTCTTCAACTATTTTCACCTGGTACTAATTCTTTTTGAGCCTATATTCTGGACAAATTTAGAATTAGTGTAAAAGGACTTTTTAATTGAGAAAAATTTTAATTTTTATTAGAAGATATAAAGAATTATGCTCATATATATATATATATATGTGAATTTAATAGAAATTAGAAATTCATTTTTTTCAATTTCATGTCAGATTCCATGTAATTCAATTTAAATCTTTTTAAATCTTTTTAATTTGAGATAAGGGTGGATTTACAAATAAACTCCACAAAAATTCTTTACTTATCCCAAACATAACCCTTTTAACTCCCGTTGCGAAAAAAGGCATCGGCAATCAGAGCTTGATTGGCCAGTAAAAACTGAAGAAGATTTCAAGACTAAACCCTGTTTTAGTAATTTTCTCAAAACAAATGCACAAGGAAAAGGACTAACACTACTCAGCTTTGCATGCAACTACCAGAGGAAGAGATTGCAAAAGATAATCAAAATAACCTATTATATTGATGCTGGTCTGATTTGAGAAAAAAATCTGCCATTGATGAGGACTCTTATTTTCCAAGTAATTGAATGGGGATTCTATCTATTTAACATGAGAACAGGCAACCTAATGGCAGATGGATTTCTCGTATATTAACTATCACAACCAAACCAATGTCATTTGTACAAGACCGAGTGGGAAGACCTGACATCAATGCCACGCATTTACTTTCACCCCTAAAAATCTACTCATTTTATTGCATAGACAATTCTTCTTAACGGGACATTAAGATAACTGTATCCTATACATAACCATTGCTATGGTGTATTGAACTTCCCATTCAGAAACTTAAGAAATAAAAAATTAGGAGGGACTTATGAACAGATAACTGCAAATGACAGCATTTGCAAAATGCACACAATTTATGCCATCTTTCTCATAGCTTTGTGTAGTGAGGTATAAATTGCTCTCCTGCATGATGGAGATGATCATTATCCCCTTCAAGAAGACGAACAACCTGTAAAGATACCTATAGTTGAGTATTTATGCGCAACGAAAATTTAATGGTAAGCTCGAAGTTCACAGCATTAATAATGGGCACTAATTTTTTAGTCTTTCCATATTGTTTTCAAAAATTTTATTTTCTAAAGTTATTATTCAATGGTTAAAACCGTTTCTCACGAAAATGTTGTAAGCTTGAACTTAAATGATATCACCCTATATACAACACAAAATGAAACATGTATAGTAACAATAACAAAAAAATGTGCATCACTGTATGCATCATTATCTCCAGTCATCCAGAGATATCCTTTTCGAGCACATTTGACGTGCTTGCATGCATGTTTATCAATGTCAAGAAACGACTTATTTTCACTGGTTTTATAGGGTATGATGTCATCAGTCCCTAAATTTGCATTTTTGTTTGTTGCAACGGGAATTTATCGTGACACATCAAAAAAGGAAATGTCAAAGACAATTACCTCTCCCATTGAGGGACGCATTTCAGGCCTTCTTTGAACACACAAGTATGCAGTTTTGGCCATGAGGTACAATTCGTATGTGTCATATAAATCTCCAATGCGGGGATCAATGAGCTCATGCAATGCAAGCGTTTCGATTATGGGTTCAGCCTAAAAAATTGTCAAGGAATATGCATGTCAACTTTAGATAAAAACAATGAGTAAAAGTTTCTTTGTGCCTGAAGGTTATCCTGCACAACAACAGTTTTAAATAATTATTGAAATAGAGGACCTGAAAAACTTTAGAAGGAATCATACCCATTGGCGTATAGATTGTTCTTGCCCTTCTCTTGCATCAATTACTTTCCGTCCAGACATAAGTTGCAGCAAAACAATGCCAAATGCATAGACATCAGTTCTTACTGAAACAATTCCATTCTCCGCATATTCTGGCGCAAGGTATCTGCAAGAACCAACATACTTTGCGTGATTTCATTCTGGGGAAACTAGCAATACATACTGCTTACTGATGATAATGTATGCTGCCTAGGGTTGTAGGAGATTACCCTAGTGTGCCAAGTATCTTTGTCTGCACTGGATCATCATTTGTCTTCCATCTGGCAAGGCCAAAGTCACCTAGCTGTGAGTAAGAGATTTTGTCCCATTAACCAAAGTCATCCAAAAAATTAACAAATAATTCAGAAATATGATTTTTAGAACTATAGACAATATTCTCCAACCAGTAAAAGATTAAGAAATCAGATAATATGAAATGCTCAGTACAGTCACTGATGACAATACAGCCACTTGAAATGCAGGATCTCTGACAAGGATGATAACATATTGGACGTTCTAATGATCAATTCTAAACCATTGCCCTTATTGCATATCCCAAGAAAAAAGGAGTGTGAGAAAATATGTGAGATAAGGTGCTGCGTAATTGAAAAAGCTTGGAAAGGTCAGTAAGAGTTTACCATGGGAACATAGTCATGAGTCAGGAGTATATTGCTGGGTCGCATGTCTCGATGAATTATAGGGCCTCCACGACATTCTTCATGTAGGAAACGCAAACCTTTTGCGGTGCCAAGGGCAATAGCACGTCTTTGGTGCCAATCAAGACCAGGTGCTGTAGTGTCTATAAGAAATGTTATTTCCCTGCCTCTCTCCTCCACCCAAAGGGATTGGGGAGAGAAACAGAGAAAAGATAATTAATTCAAAATTCTGATGGAGAATTAAATAGAACCTTTTTACAGAATATGACTTAGCAAGACGAGACTGAAGTGGACTTGGGTAATAAATTAGTTATTACTTACCAAATAAATGCCAATAAAGAGACTTGTTGCAAATATACTCATACACCAAAATGTTTAGGTTCTCCTTGCAACAAGATCCCAACAGCATTACAATGTTCTTGTGGCGTGCAAAACTTAAGACATGCACCTCTGAATGAAATTCTGTAAATCCTTGTGTACTGGCTTCTTTTCGTACTTTTGCTGCAATCAGCTGTCCATCTTTAAGCTCACCCTTGTATACATAACCATATCCTCCTTCCCCTAATAAGTTCTCCTTTGCAAAGTCATTTGTTGCAAGCTGAATCTGAGGAAAAGTGAATTTCACGGAATCCTGGATATACAGTTCAGTTCTTGCCCCACAACCAGCACAAAGTAGAGGTGCTTCTGAGGACTTCTGCCGGATGACTTTATTTTGTTGCTTCAGTATGTTATTTGAAGCAAAGGAATATTCATGATCTCCTCTGATGTCTGGAGAAGCACGAATGTTATTTATTGAAACTGAGGGAAATCATTTAAAGGTAAAAAGATAATGTCTCTTGCTTCAGGAATTAACAGGTAACTGAAGAAGCACATGAGAAATCCGGTTTAATATGAAAGTCAATAAATTGATATATTATGATAAGAGGAAGTAGTTTATCCTCTTAACTATTCATACCTGAACTCCTTGAGATTGTATAATCAGGTAAAGGATGAAATTCACAATAAGATGAATGGTAATTGATAATATTAACTTCAATTTAGTGGTTAATAGAACAACACTCTTCAAGTGAAATTACTGCATACCTATTTATTACCAGCAATCCAGTTTATTGTGGAAAATTTCCAGTCACTTACAGCCACTTGAGCTTTGATAATATCATTACTTTCAAGTCTTTATGAATTAATAGATATGTGAGTTTCATTGTTTCTTCCATGAAAATTATCCACGTTCTTAATTCTGGTAAATAATAACTAAAATTTTAGCTTCTTCACTAACGGCTATCTTGGAGTTGTCTGCTGCTTACACGTTCTATTCCAGCTTGAAATATTGAAATACTGATCAAGCATAAGAACAGAGTTGATGAGACAAGGTTTCCTCATCAAAATCAATTGTACTAAGATTTCGATATATTATATTCAAATGACCCAATTTTTGCTTGTTTTGATGGGTCTTCTCTCAACATATGTTGAGTCTTTGTCCTAGAGCTTGATGGGATTTTCACTACTTTTATTTTCCTTCAATTTCAGTGTCCTCTTTACTAAACTCTGTGTTTCTTTTTTGTCTTCCCCTAATTCTGTCAGGTTCTTTTTATCTTTTGTATTTTTGTTTTTTGCATTTGTTGGCTGTGCAGGGTGAACGTGTGGGCTTGTCTGTGTTTCTTTACGGGTATGTTCACTCATCCCACTCACGGTGTCCAACTCATCTCCTAGCACTCAAAGTCCCTCATTAACTAGGATTGAAACAACTGTTCTAGACTTATCGTCTCATGTATGGAGGCAAGGTGCAAAGTTATTTCCTCTTCTGGGAGAATTCACACAGAAAGGGTGCTATAACAAAGCCACTAAAGATATACTTAGGAAGAGGGGCGATATTGGGAATAAAAGTACAATGGAAAAAAGGTTAAAACTTTATAGGGTAAAGTAGGTTTTTTCACCACTCGCACAGAGAGTTCTTGGGAGATGCCATTTGTAGGCTGTTGAAACTGCAACAAGTTACAGTGGTCGCAAGCTGTTGAAATTGCAAAACAAGTTGCAGTAGTTGTAACGGGCACGTCCTTCCCGCCCAACTCAGCCCATAAATAGGCCTCCAGTCTGCATGAGAAATCAATGAGTCATTCCATGTAACTCTCTTTCTCTCTCTCTCTGATATCTTTAACATTCCAACAGATGATTTTACTAATCATCTTCAACCGTCACCATCACATTCCCCGCCTTTTCTCACACCTTCTAATCCTTTGATTCTTTCTCATAATTAATCGAGCTCTCTAGTTGCTTAAATTCCCTACTCTTCCTTTTCTTATTTTTTTTTTCTTGATTCATTTATTCACAATCCTGCTATGGCACTTAACAAGGTCTCTTTCCTCTATGCCATCGAACAAATCCATAACCTGGCTTTCGAGACCCTCAAAACTTACTCCAAATTTAGTAAACCTTCTAACGCAGCTTAATACCCGTTCTGATTCCAGAGACGGCACCTGAAACCCACATGGTTGTTCTGACTCCAAATGCGAGAAAATATCCCCCTCCATTATAGCACCATTTTCCACCTCTACAACATTCCAGCGGCACTCTAACTATCCCGGAGAAGAAGTACAGATTGGTTGAGGGAGCAAGAGGATGGCTCTAGTGAGAGGAACTGACCTGGGAAAATGAAGCTTTTCCACAGAAAAAGACGTTACGCCAACTAGCCTGACCGGAAAAACAGCTAAAGCCTCCGGCCCTCGCCGAAACAAGGAAAGAAGAAGAGACCCCAAGGAGGAAAACAACGACGACTCGGAAGATCAATCGGGCTGATTGCATTAGCTGATTCCCTATGCTTCTGGGTTGGGCTTTCGAGTGTGCCAATCTGGACTTTGGTTTTGACCCATTTCTGCTTCTATTTTTAGTAAACATGGGCTTAAAAAGCTCAATCCGATTAGGATTGCAGGACTAGTACAGTGGTGAACAGATGGCCGGTCGCATCCTCATCGCTCCATACTGGGTTCCCTATGACTTCGCTCTTCCTTCCAAAGCAGGTTCCATATTGTTTTCTTTTTATTAAAAAATTTACAATTTAGTTTTCAGTCATTGTACCATCACAATCTTTTAGAAAAAAGTTTTCCCATCCCTCTCGTTCTTCTCTTGATCTATCTCTTCCTTCCTCTCTCCCCTCCTTTCCATGTTCATCTAACTATCATACATGACTTTCTATCAAAGGTAGGCTGTCCTACATCAACAAGTACAAAGGAATAAGGCTTTGACTTGTTCCCAATATGAGTTACGTAGACTGTATATGCAGCAAAAAGTTTTGCAAATGTTCACAAACGTACTAGTTGAGAAGATAATATATCCCAAAAAAGATGCATATATGTTGGGTTTTCTGACCTGATTTTTCTTGCTTGTGAGAATTCGCAAAATCTGACAGATGAGTATGTTCTCGTGATTTTGATGAAGACATAGGCTGATGAATAATACTCTTATGCATATCAGAGCTTTCCAGGGAACCTATTGATAAAGAATAGTTTCCAACAGAGATGACTGACTGCTCTTGGTTGGCACTACCTTGAGACAGCAATACAGGAACAGGCTTGGACATTGAGTAAAACGCCTTATGGTCTATTGGATCAGTTTCATTTGTCACCTGAGCTCTCAAAATCTGCACGATCAAGCTGTCTTGAATCCATGCAACTCTACTAGGTATCTGCTTCAGATAAAATCTCAAATCCCGTCTAAGATGCCTGCTAATATCTTTAAGTTAGCAGCCAAGCTATTATACACATGAAGCGTATAGTGACAATCAACTACTTAAAAACCAGGTTGACCTAGAGGGAAAAGGAAACAAATGCATCATTTAGGTATTGATGATTCTTAGTAGAAATAAAATATCAACCATATTACAGACAAGTACCTGTCAAGTACAACCCACGTTGCTTTACACCCTACCACTTCTTGTAAAATCACTTTCCTAAGCGGAGTTCCTGCTGTAACTTTAACTTCAATGCATACCTGAAAATGAGAAGTAAATCAAATACATGAAGTGAAAAGCTATGCATAAAGGACACTTTGCAAAAACTTAAGCCAATACTTCCATCAAGATAGACATGGAAAGGTATTATTCCTTAGTGATAATTTATTCCACGTCTGACAGGGGCTGGACTGCAATTTATTTCTAGTAGCTAGAGTAGTAGAAATACTCACCCCAAGGGGAGAAAACACAAATGACAGCATGGAAAAACTTGTCCATTTTCTACTACCCCAAAGGGAGAAAACACAAATGACAGCATGGAAAAACTTGTCCAACACTAAGTTCAAGATGCTGCTACAAAATATCAAACAAGGATGCTAATAGAATACATTTGTTATTGTTAGACTTAAAAAAAAAAAAACCATACAACAGCTTGATGCAGCCAACTCACTTCTAGTAACCTTTCTTATGTTAAATTCAACATTCAAAATGTATAAACTAATGCTAAAATACAAAACCAAAAATAAGCTTGATGTAAAAACTATGGATTTTAGAGACTTCTTTTCCACAAGTGAAAATACAAATTCATTGTTATAGAAATAGAAATATATTTCTTTCTTGTGGAATTGAAGACATTATGAAATTGATTCAATTTATATAAATCATGACTAAATTATACATGTCAAATGATTCCACTAACTATGATTTACCCACCTATTTGATTTGTTACAGGGTCGCAGAAGCAAGATGTTGCTCCCAGCAAAAATATGACAGACTGTTTTACTCATTATTATTTTCAGTAACTTTGTACTAGTTTAATAATTTATAAAGATGGGCCTTCTCATGGTTTCTTTCAGAGAAATATGGTGTCTAGAAGAAATCGTGAGTTGAATTACCCCTTCATCTTCACAGTCTTCTGCACTTTGCAAGAGCATATTTACATACTGATCAACTTTCTTCGTAACTTCCTCTTCAATAGCACGATCAGTGGCGCCAAAGAAAGATTCCGAACATGGCTTGAGCGTGTAACCCACTATTAAAAAAATGAAAAGAAAGAGAATTGCATAGTGAGATTATATATAATAGCCATTTGATGTTACTGAATATGCTAACAGCTCATTCCAACTTCATCTTTATGATAATTCAGCATAGGATTATGGCTATAAGGCAAGAAGCAATTCGTCGAACACTTACTGGGATGAGGCACCTTGTGCAAAACTGCAAGCACGAGAAGCGTATCGCCAGGACGAAGAATGTCCCCTCTCATCCGCAAACCATGAACAGTGAGCTCGAGCTCATGCTCGCTGCGATCTTTGGTAGCATCATAAGCGATCACAACATGAGACGGCGACGGAGGAGCCTCCATTGATGAACAAACAGGGTTGGAAAAATCAACTAGGCACGTATTTCCTACGAAGCTTGTTCGGGAAGTAAGAGATTGAAGGTGACTGGTGAGAATTTAAAGGGGGAAAGCCAAATAGGGTTTATCAGAGAATTGATTAAAGAACATGGGAATGAGGATTAAGATGGATGACCCAATGAAAGGCAGTCTTCTTGCACTCTGTTGGATCTGCATTATTGGGAAGGGAGAAGATTCTAAGGATATCAGAGGAGATATGCTTTCGGATATTCGAATCAACTTACCAGAGAAGAGCGGGAAATGGTGCCGTCTTTCAACAAGACAATCAGAAGATGGCAATGTCGTTAAAGACAGAATGCTTCTCTTTTGTTTATTCCATCAATTTAAAGCAGTGCTTGGCAGTGGTCAAATGTACAGAGAATCCATGGCAGGTCGCTTCTGTGCTGGATTCAGATATTACAGTAGGGGAAATAATTCAAATGAGAAAACGCAAATTAGATTTGATAAATGTCCTTGTCATTTTTATTCTAATATTTTCAAATTTTGAATGTAGCGCCCGGAAAGGAGGAAAAAAAAAAAAAAAAAAAAAAAGGGGGGGGGGGGGCCACGTCAGCAGCCACGTCAGCAGTCCCGGCCAACCGGGGCCTGCCACGTGGCAAGATCGCGTCACTCCGAAAGGAGCCACGTTGGCGATCCGCGTGGGTGCGATCCGACGGCCCAGATCAATCACGCGATCGGACGGTCCAGATTCAAACGCACGGACGGCCCAGATTCAATCAAAAATGAACGGCCCAGATTAAAACGAAACGAACGGCTGTGATCAAAAGGCAAGGGGTTATAAATAGAACCCCCACACCAGACCAAAAACCCTAGCCGCCAGCCGCTCGCCGGAGAAGACGAACCAGAGGCCGACCGCCGCCACCCGCCGCCACTCGCCGCCGCACCGGGGAAATTTCCGACCGCCGATCGAGGTAAATTTCATACCCCCGACTCGTTTTTCCCCACTGATTCCTCCTATGGCCAAATCGAAGCCGAAATCCCGGCCAAACGGCCGGAATACGCGGCCGAAGCCCAGCGGCGCCGCCGCGCCCCCTCTCGGTTTTTGCCTCCGACGAGGCCCTTCCCGGCCTCCGTTCGATGCAATTTTTATATCACCGTGATCACCATTCTTTTCTCTACAGGTTGACCGAAGCCAAATCACCAAAACACGAACTTCGCCGGAGAGTCGCCGTACCCGAGAGCGCCGCCGCCGGTAAGCTCCGCTTTTCCGTGATTTTTTGGCCTCCCGAGGGCCCTAGGGTTGTTTTCTGACAAGGACCAATGCGAGTGTGGCCGAATTCGGCCAAAAACGGCCGAAAACAGTCAACCCGAGGCGACTCGCCGCCGTGCCGGAGTTGCGATTTGGGCCGAAAGAGGCCCTGGGCCTAATTTGGATTTTTTTTGGAACACGTGCAGGTACTGTTAGCGTGTTTCAGTTCCCCGGGAAAAATTCAGGGAAAATTAGGGACAGCCTGCAGGCGCACTGTGAATCGTATTCGGATCCCGAAAACAAGTAAGGACCCCTCACCCTATTTCCTATCACGGTATTAAAGTTCAAAATGATAAAACAGTATTTCTTGAATTAACGCATGTGTGAAATTGCTTAAGGTTGCTAATGGAGCCCGAGTCTAGTGTGATTGATGATTTACTGTTATTTGGCCTGTTTACAGCTTTAAATGCAAAATGAGGTTTGATGTGTTCATTTTACAGATTTGTGTGCATGTACTACGTTTTTATTAATTATGGGTTGAATGACTGAGAAACTGATACTGTATGTTGTCTGTCTGGTATGAATTACGATTTGCTTGTTTAAATGTGAATTGATGATGCTGATTGAGGAAAAGGAAAAATGAAAGATTGTGTAGACTGATAATTGTATTATGGGGGTCAGCCTGACTAGATATCCTGGGAGATGGTGGACGGACCGGGTCCGTAGGGAACCCTACCGGGATTGTGGTCTCACATGCCGGACGGGGTATGGAGATCTTATGGTTTTGGCGCCCATACCGGACGGGGTATGGGGACGGCCCGTTTCACCCTCATACCGGACGGGGTATTGAGGTTTATGGTTTTGGCGCCCATACCGGACGGGGTATGGGGACGGCCCGTTTCACCCTCATACCGGACGGGGTATTGAGGTTCATGGTTTTGGCGCCCATACCGGACGGGGTATGGGGACAGCCCTGGAAACTGATTATGAATGTTAAAGGTTAACGGGTAGCGGAACCCCTATGGACCCCCACGGATACTAGTAGGCTGGTAAATGAGAAAAAAAAGATATGTTGTACAATGATTGAATTACAAGATGCGTGATAAGTGTTATGTTTTACAGCTTAGATTATTCAATGATTATGATAATGCTATTGTTTTTCTCATATTGTTTTCATAAATTCCACTCAGGTAAGTGGATGGTAAAAGTTTTATTATTGATAAAAGGTTTTGTTGTTAATAAACGAGTTTATTGTAAATTATGCTCCATTGGTCTTTTTGTAGTTTTCTACCCACCTTTATCTCCGTGACGGTGAGATGTCGTGATGTTCTTACTGGGCTAGTGT